>NC_081407.1:943896925-944119425 GCF_030272615.1 Cryptomeria japonica
TTCAATCATATCATTTCTATCAGTTATTAGATCATATCCACATCACAATCAATTTCACACTCATGACTATCACTTTTGCAAGCAAGAAAGTGACCCAAAACATTACACAATAAAGTCGTTAGTGATAGAGTCTAAAATTGAAGGAACAAAGAAGATTGTTTTATCATTCAAATGATGAGCTCAATACAGTCTTTTTAAAACTCATTCTCGTTTTATGTATTTGGCATATACTTCTAAAGCTTTCTATTACTTAGACCTATGAGGCCAAGTGGGGACTTTTCTTCCACAGCCAGGAAGAAGCCGGCTTAAGAAAGCACACCACCACTTTTCGATGAAACAAATTTATTCAAAAAATATATTTGGCCCAGAAATCAGACCATTCAAAGATGCAAGAGTTGCTTAATATTGATAATGAATAATTGATAGAACAATACTATATACATAATCATATAAATGATCTCAATAAAGATTTCATAGCCTACAAATAATCAAATTCACCTTGCATAGTTCCAGTAGTCAATTTCACTGCCTGAGTAATCATTATTAGTATTTGAAGTGTGGGAAGATCCCTCCAAAGCTTGGGGAGCACCATTATATATTCTCACGTCATGCTTCCCTTGCTCAGTTTGTTGATTAAGAAGACCATCCAACACAGTCCAATCATTTGAACGTTCTTCTCTGAATCCATTAACACCTGTTAACTTTATCTCTGATTCTACTGCTTGGAGCTCTCTCATTTGAATTGGTTGTCTAGAGCTATTGTCTAGAAGTCTTTCTGGAACAAACTGTCTGATAACCCATGGAGAAGCACTGTATGTTGAGCCTTCTGAGCTTTGTAGTTGTGGCATCTGCATGAATACATGATGATCTCGATGGAAATTGTATTGGGTTTGAGATTGCTTGGGCATTGTGTTAAGCTGCTGATCATGGTTATGATCTTCAGAAGGGAAATCCAGCCGAGAGGAGAGAATGTTTTGTTCATTATCGACTGCAGTTGGACGTTGAAACTCGGCTTTGTCCTTGAAATGCATTCTTTTCTTGAAAACTCTGCAAACTACCCAGCCATCCTCCTGGGGAAAGAATGAAAAAGAGTTCATTTTCATCCATGCAATGAAAAAAAAAAAAAAACATACCAGAGTTATTCTTTCATATAAGTGCTATACAAGAGAGTTATTCTTACTTGTTGACATGAATTGTATTAAAGACTAGAGATTGATTTTAAGGATCTAGAGCTATATAAACAAGATTATAGACAATCTTAAATTTAATGACTCGTACGAAATATCAGGTAGGCAGTGATTAAGTTCCTCAGTATTTGTAGTGAGTTAGCACCCAAGTGATGTGGGTGAATGAAGTTGTCACTGAGTATTATAGATTACGGTTAATGATTTATATAATTGAGTCATCCTTTCAATCACCTATAGTTCACAATAACTTGTTCTCTAAGATCTTGGTCACTGCGTAACAAATAAACTTTGTGAATCACCCCTCAAAAAGTAATAGTTCGTTGAAAGAATGAATGCACATTATTACTAACTATCCACTTCTATAAGTTTTTGAATTCAGCTATCATAAATAAATAATAAATGATGATTACTAAAAAGTTAGAGGATACAATTGATTAACTCACATGAACTCAGCTCTGATAAGAAATGAGTTCATTATTATTCGCTACCCACAACAAGTTGTGTTCAACTAGCAATTCAAGCTCGTGAGAGTGTAAATCATATTTCCTCAATTGATATGAACCAATAATTATAAGAAATGAGGCAGTGTAAATTCTTACATTACATAAGATATGAGTTAGTATGAATCAATAATCATAAGAAACGTGTAAATTGCTAAGGGTTAATATGAATCAATAATAATAAGAAATGAGATGGTGTAATCATTGCTAGTTTGAATCAATAATCATAAGAAATGAGGTAGTGTAAATAATTCCTTACAAAACATGAAGTATTATGAATCAATAATCACAAAAATAAGGTAGTGTAAATCATATCTCACAAGATATGATTCAGTGCGAATCAATAATCATAAGAAATGAGGTGGTGTAAATCATTCGTCATAAAGTATGAGTCAGTATGAATCAATAATCATAAGAAAACAGGTAGTTATAAATCATGTTTCATGAGATATTATGAATCAATAATCATAAAAAAAGGGAGATAGTGTAAATCATTTCTGATAAGATATGAGTTAGTATAAATGAATAATCATAAGAAAAAAGGTAGTGTAAATCATTCCTAAAAAAATATGAATCAATAATCAAAGAGGAGATAGTGTAAATTGTTCCTCATAAGATGAGCCAATATGAGTCAAGAATCATAAGAAATTGCTGATTGAAGTGATGACTGTGAGTGCTAAGTCATTATATGCTGAGCTAATTTATAAATGATATTTTAGAGATGCTGGGTAAATAAAGGGAAGAAAACAGTAGGGCTTACGTTTATTTGGGTATTCTCATTGTCTTCGAGGCGATATTCATGCATAATCCATTCTGTTTTCTGGCCATGAGGTGCTCTCCCAGTGTAGAAGACTAGGGTCTTTCTCATTCCAATCCGCTTGAAGTTCATATAAATGGCCTTATCTCGCCCAGTTGCCTTCCAAAACCCTGCAGTTGTTGCTCTGTTTGTACGGGTGCCCGTTGGGTACTTCTTGTCTTTATGACTGAAAAAGTACCACTCGTTTTGTGGAGCAGAACCAATTTTGCACCTCTCTGGTTCAATTCAAAACAACAGTTAAACCATACAATAATAAGGAGAACAAGTCTGAAAGCAAATTCTTTTATCAAATTCAAGTACTTGGAACAACTTAATTCATTTGGCATACCATGCAGGTCCCAAGGTTCAAGCTTGTTAAGATCAACATCTCTGATAACATCCAGGTCAATGATCTCATAGGACACCTTTTTCTTCAGATAATAGTATAAAAGTTCTTCATCTGTGGGATGAAACCTGAACCCTGGTGGAACACACGAGGATTGCCCATTTGTTGATAAACCCATCTCTGCAATACAAGAGAACATATATATATACCATCAATCAAACACTTTATTCCACCTCAAAGAGTCATAAGCATAACAATTAGCAATACTTTGATATATGCAGGAAGAAAAAAAGAGGGTATTGTAACAAGAGAAGAGTCTTTCATTCATCTGACAAACAGTAAGGAGAGGGGGAAAAGCATATACATATTATCTACTCATACTGGTTAGTCTTCTTTACCTAGAAAGTCTTACAAGAAAAATAATATAAGCTCAGTACTCATAATTTTTGGAGATGTTTTCAAAAGAATAATCAAAATTCTTTCATAATTTTTGGAGATGTTTTCAAAAGAATAATCAAAATTCTTTTTTCTTCACTTATTATCTTGCTCATGAAAATGATCCAAAAATATCATAAAATATGATAAAAAATATCTGATGGATCATGAAAAAGATAGAAAATATCATAGAAAGATGATCTGAAATATACCAGCCTAAACTATCCTCAACAGTAGAAATTCCATAAGAAAATGAAATATCATATTAAGGTCTACTATGTTTGGTGGCGTGTACACCCAACTTTACTACAAAAGTAAGTTAGCTTACAGCCTAGGAGACCACCAGACACACCAGAATGCTATAGCATAATACATATATAGCAATAGCAAACCCTATACTCTACTGTTTGTCTTCTTCTTAAAAAAGGAAAGAAACTACAACAAACTTTACAAAAACCATATTCATCTTACTTTAAAAAGACAAAAGAATGGGACAGCAAGCAAACAGAGCTTGATTCCAGAAAAAGTCTATTGTTCTAGAGTAGTCCCCAGAAGGATAAGTTTCCTCCAAGCCAACTCTATCATTAGAAAGACCCTGGAACATCTGTCATACAAAAACTGGATACTCACAAGGAGCAGATGATTGAAACAAACACTACCAAAATCAATTTCCAAACACTAAATTCTACCATTCATAATCTTTCATCTACATAAAACCTATATCCATGTTTCTCCTAGAAATTCATGCCAAGTCAATTCTGATAAGCCCAAATTCAGGCTCATACCTAATCAATACTTACAACCAAAATCAAGCCCTACATATACTAACATCCCAATTCTGCAAAACTTGAAATCTGCTTTAAAAGCTGATAGACTACCTGCAAACTTCTAGTCTTCTCAACTCTGGACACCCAGTAGATTAGAGCATGTGGGTATTAACCAAAGTGGTGGGGCTCAACTCCTCCTCCTGTCTGGCTCTGTGATTCTGTGTATCCAGGAACCCAAACAATTATCAATCCTCACTTGTCAACAAGAAAGACACCTGGTCAACAATACAGTGGAGTCTTTCAGCCCAAGAGAGACCTTTTGAAGAAAAAAAAAGCATAGCCCAAAAGACTTCAAGATCAGTACATGAGGGTATCTATTTATTCATTCCCTGACATGCACTGCCACAAAAAATCCACAGAAGTCTACTTATGATTTCATACTCCAGGCCATATTCCATTGGCAGAAGAATCTCCTAGATTTAGTCAAAGGAAATATAAACTAGAGACGGTCTAGGCTGTTAAAACCCTGTATATTAAAACTTTAATAGAAAATTCAGAAACAAGGTCAAATGCAAACCATATCATTACTCTCTACTTTATTAAATCCATGGATTCATAACCACCAAGCACCAGCTGGCATAAAAATTTGATCTTTACATAGTTTTGACCGCAGGCATGAAAAAGATAAGCACGTGAAAAAGGCAAAGTTTCAGCACCTTCCAACGCCTCAACAAGTCAAATGGTGAAAGGAGGAAAACAAACTGCAATTCAATGAAGGGGAAGGGAAGAATGATAATAATGTTGTGATGAAGTATGATGTAGATAAGCTTGAGAAGTGTGAAGGAGAAGAAAAGTTTGATAATATATTTATATATTTGTGATGATCTGATATAAAATTTGTGTAAGACGATGGGATTCTGCGGAAGACGCGGCTGAAATTCGCCTCATCTTTTGAAAGAGAGAATGATTTGGGAGGATTAAATGAAAATGGTGCACGTGAGCACATGAAGATTAGAGAATAGGACGCCTACGAATTCGTGAAGGCTCATCTTTCCACGTGCCATCGCCATTAATCAAATCTGATTCGCCTGCATCTCGCTTACACTGGGTAAAAACCCTAATTCCAAATCATTCAGCCGTGTAATTTAAGGCTTCTTATCCACGTATGATAAATGCTGAGCATTTGAATTTGTGGAAATGAGTGGAGTTGTCAGAATAATTTGTTTTACCAGCCGTTTACTCCACGGTGCTGTGTCGTGGGCTAACTAGATAACCTATTTTCTTCCATTAAAGAAACCATTTTTATGACCTGTTATCAGTTTTTTGTTTTCCATTTCTCTATAAGGTTGGTGAGTGAGTAGTTTTATGTAGGTTAAATATAAGTTGACTGTTAAGTTGTTAAGTTGTTAGTAATGGTGTATTGTAATTTTTTCATATATTTTTAATATATTTTTAATTATTTTAGTAAATTTATATTAAATTGTAGCATTATTTTATTTAATGTTTAAGTATTATAGAATATTTTAAGCTGTGGGTTTACTTTAAATATCAAATTCATGGTAATAAGTTATGGTGTTCTATGTATTACAACGAGGTTGGTGAGTTAGTGAGTTGTCATGTAGGTTAAATATAAGTGGATAACTTGTTATTATCCAATTGTTCATCCACCAATTATATCCATGAATTTTTTTTTGGATGTTTTTTTCCAATTTTTAATTTCCTAGATCCACTTTCTTCATGAATTTTTTTAGGCAAGTTTTTAGATACATTAAAATAATATTTAGTTTGTTTTAATTTTCTTTTCAAATTATTGCAATTTGATAATATAAAAATTTGATAAATCTAAACATTTTTTTTATATATGTTACAAGGTAACTATTAGACAAATAAATTTTGCCTTTTTATTATTGAAACTAGGTGAAAATATTTTGATACTAATTAATTGATTATTAATTAATTGTGAACATCTTAGTAAGTTACCATTACAAGATAAAAAATATTTTACTTTTCAAGTAATTTATAAATAGCTCTCGCTTGGTTAGGTTAGCATTATGCTCACCCAATTTAATACTATCTCCTTTCTTATTTATCATTATGGCAGAAGCTTTTAGTCGATTGGTTATTAAGCAAAGGGATCTGGGCTTTTGGAAAGGGATATTAATTCCTAACTCTGATATGTCAATCACTCATAACCTTTTTGCCGATGATACACTTTTATTTGGGTCTTCTTCTATCCAAGAGGCTACTCATATTAAATTTATTCTGGATACTTATACTGCTAGATTTGGCCAACAAATTAGCCCCCATAAATCCAAGATCTTCATTTTTAATACTCCTCAATTGGTGGCTGATAGACTTGTGAATACCTTAGGTTTCCCAGTAGACTCTCTTCCTTCTACCTATTTGGGGATTCCTTTCTTTATGGGATCTGTTAAGTCTTCTATTTGGAATTTGGTTATTGAGAGACTTAAATCTCGTATTTCTGCTTGGAAGGCTAGGTGGTTGTCTCTTTCAAGTAGGATACTTCTCATTAAAATAGTCCTATTTGCCATTCCCAATTACTATATCTCAGTTCTTCAAGCTCCCAAATCAGTCATCTCCCAAATTGAAAAGATTATTCGACCTTTTTTTTGGAAAAACAACATGACAGAAGATAAAAAAATTCCACTGATTTCTTTGACCAAGATGTCTCTTTCCAAGCAAGTTGGTGATGCTGGGATTCATGACTTATCTAAAAGAAATAAGGCTTTTGGGGGCAAACTAGTTTGGTCTATTTATACTAAGCCCCAATCTTTGTGGTGCCAAATTATGCAGGCTAAGTATTTGGATTCCCAGAACCCTGCTAGGATCTTCACAATTTCTAATCCTCTATAGGGGTCTGCTATTTGGAACTTTATGATCTCATGTAGGGAAGTGGTCTCTAATTTTCTCTCCTGGAATGTCCATTCAGGGGAGAATATTCTTTTTTGGAAAGACTCCTGGAATGGCTTTCCCCCTTTTTCGCAGCATGATTCTCTTGCTTCTGTTTCAGTTGTTCTTTCTCAATCATGGGGAGTTAGATTGGTTGATTATGTAGATAGTGTTGATCTATTTTCTCACAAGGTCTCATGGAAGGATCCCTCTACTCTGCCATTGTCCTTGTAGGAAATTCAAAATTTTAAATCTGTTTTGCAAGACTGAGTGGCTTTCCTTTCTAACATCAAAGATCAACTTATTTGGTGCCCTTCTAAATCGGGAAACTACTCTGTTAAAGAAGGATATTTTGCTATTCAACAAATGGCCAATCAAAATGCTCCTCATCATGCCTTTTTGTTTTGTTGGAATAACTCAGTATTACCTAAAGCTGGTGTTTTTTCCTGGCTCGCACTGTAAAATAGAATTTTGACTAGTGATCGTTTAGTCAAATTTAATATTGCATCCTCCTTTTCTTGTGTCTTATGTGGTAAAGCTCTTGAAGATGTCAATCATCTTTTTCTTCATTGTGAGTTTGCGAGTAGTTGTTGGTATTTTGTCCTACAAAAGTTCCCTCTTTCATTCGCTTTACCTTTATCTTTATGGGACATGTTTCAGGCTTGGCCAGTTTTGTATTCATCTTCTCTATTTGCTTGTTTGTGGTTTATAATTCCCTCTTCAGTCATATGGGTCATTTGGTGGGAAAGAAACAAGCGCATTTTTAGATGTGGCTCATCGGATTTATTGGTTGTTCTTGGGATTTTGGAAAGAAGTATTATTGAGAAAGTTAATGCTCATGTCCAGAAATATTTTAACATGAATTCAGAGTTCTCTTCTTGGGACAATTTTATGATCTCTTCTTGGAAAAGTATCATTATTCCTGTATCACCCGCCTTTCCAAGGATTCGAAAAACACCTATAGATAGAAATTCCATAAAATGACTGTACATTAGGAAATAGGAAATCATCACAAACATTATAGAAATACTAATCTAGCTCAATCACGAGAACTCATTGCAATGATCTATCCTAAACAACACTCAATACAGACATGAAATAAAAACATTCAAAACTAGAAATTAAGCAAACCAAAGGTATGATTTGAATGCTCCTTCATGCGGCTCCATTGTCCTTCTTTCTTCTCCAAATAGTTTTGTTGTGGATCTCACCTACTAGTGCATGATTATGATATGAAAGCAAGTAAATAAGATATTGCTCAAGAATACTTGAAGCGCAATTAACTAGAAATTCGATAATCTGATTAGGGACCAAGAATCAAGGGGTTTGATTGAAGAAATTCATCCAATTTATAGATAAATTGGAGAAAAGACAAGATTAGCATGATTCAATTCAAATGGAAATTGCAAATCAATTATGTCAATTATGACAAATTATGACAAATTATGCACTTTCTATGCAAAATTTGTTGATTGATAATTTATGACAAATTATGACAAACTTCTATGTCAAAAATTGATTGATTGTCAATTATGACAAAATTATGACAAATTGACATGTCATTTCCATGAATTTAGGAGAGAAATAGGAGGAAAATTGAAATTAGGAATTAGAAAATTGAGGAATTTAGGAATTAAGAAATTGATGGAAATTAGCAATTAGGCAAATTAATTAATAATTTGTCATTTATTAATTAATTCTCAAAGAGGAATAATTAGCCAATTAAATGAACATTTAATTGCAATGAGAAGACTTAGGATAAACAAATAATTTATTAATCCTAGAGGAAGAAATGACACACAAGGTTAAATGATGAAATCACGAAACCCTAGAAGATGAATTAGGTCTTGATGAAAGATAATTGACTCGATCATGATTTTAAATTGATAAATGACCAATGTGATAAATGATTTGATTGAGAAAATGCGCTAATTGACGAGGAACAATGACAAATTGATCCAAATTGACATAATTGAGACAAACAACGATCGATGACGAATCGATCGCAAAATGACAAGATCGAACAAGAGGACAAGAATCGATGACAAAATAGATTGCAAAACGACAATATTAAAAATGACCACGATTGATGACAAATCGATCGCCAGATGACAAGATTTATAAGAGGACAACGATCGATGACAAATCGATCGCAAGATTGATAGGAGGACAAAACCCTAATTAGGATTGACGATGTCCAAAATGATGACAAATAAGCACACACATTGATGCAATAGGATAAGATCGATTAAAATCATGACTGGATAGTGTTGTTGACAAGACCAAATTTGAGAGCAAGACGAATGAAGAATGTAGAAGAAGGACTCGATGCTCGCAAATGATAAAAATCAAGTGCGTGACATAGGAGAAATGTTAATGCGACGCAAAAACCTAAAATGAGGCAATGCGCAAATGTTAAAGTATGACTTCGCAGGCGTTGACCATTTTTAGGTGTCTACAATGACATCCTCCTAATGCCCCTTTTTGTAAATTGAATTTTGATGGATCCTCTCGTGGAAACCCTGGTGATTTAGGAATAGGGATAGTTTTTCGTAATCATTTGGGTTCTTTATTAGCATCAAAAGCTATACCAATTTCTCCTGGCACAAATAATATGGTTGAGGCTTATGCTCTTTTAGAAGGTCTTACTATGGCTAAGGATTTGAATTTCAAATACCTTCATATTGAAGGTGATTCAACTATTGTCATTAATGCTTGCAAGGCAAGAAAAGCTGATAATTGGCATTTTCGGTATATTCTTGAACAAATATGGACTCTTCTTGATAATTTTGAGCACCTCATCATCTCGCATGTTTATCGTGAAGGTAATGCATTGGCTGATTGCCTCGCTAATATGGGTTGTGACAAAACTGTTATTGATTCCTCTCGATTGGGGGGTGATTTGATGAGCTTCCCAAACCTATTAATTATAGCCTGTAGAGAGTTGAGGATTTAATCTTTCTTACTATATGATTGCTTGTTTATACGAGCTGATATTCTCTTCTCTTGGTGAGGTATTTCTTTTCATAATTTCATTTGGTTTTGATTTGAGGTACTTTGCTTTACTTGATCATCACTTGGCATTCATTAATGATGAGTTGGTTGTTATTGATGTTGTTCATGTGTTTGGTACTCTCTTCTAGTGCGAAATATGGAGATATTTATTTTCACATTGGGAATCCGTCCTTCATATGTCATTTAAATTTTGACGTAGCGTTGTTTTCATGATTATTTTTGTACGCCGTTTCTTTTGGTTTGTCAGTTTTGTATGATATATCTCCTCTTTCTTTTCATTTACGACATAAAAATTTTGGGCTTCATTTCTCTCTAGCATTTCCGCATTCACCTCTTCTCCTTTGGCATTTGTCTATAATGGCAAACCACAGATCTCATGTCGTTGGTGTCAGTCATGTTTTGGAACCTTGTGTTTCTTGTAAATTCTCTGCATTCTGTAATATATATATTTTTTGGTTGCAGTTGTTTTTTGGTGCAGGGGCATGCCAATTTTGATTGCAGGAGTTCTTTGTTGCAGGGCATTCAAGATATCCTAGGAACTTATTTTGTAAATAAGCTTGCATGCTCCTATTCTGTAAAACGAGCTTGCATGCTCCTATGTGTAAAAGAGCCTGCATGCTCCTTTGTTGATCTCTATTTTGTAACTAGCTTCGGCTAGAGGATTGTTCACTACTTCTCTTCTATAATCATGTTGATGAGCAATGACCAGAGTTTTTCTTGTTGGTTCTTTTCTCTGGGAGCTCAGTTTGAACCAGTTTTTAAATATATTGTAAAAATTATTAATTATTAATAAAATATATCAAGTGGCATTGCCACCTTGCCAAAAAAAAATAATAATAACATAATATAATATAAAACATTATCGATATAGTCATAAAAATTATAAAATAGTAACATAATTTTTAAAATGAAAATATTCTAATAATTAAAATATTAATATTGATAATAATATAATAAGTCAACAATATAATATATTAGTAATTAGAATAATAAAAAATAATAATCTAATAATTTTAACAATAATAATGTAAAATTAATTTTTTTATAATAAAAATAAAATATAAGATTAGATTATGGTTAAAAAAATTATACAATAAATATCAGTGAAAAAGTAATATAATGAATATTAATACAATGCAATATAAAAAATTGTAGACTTATATTAGAGTTAAAATAGGGTAAGGGTTAAGATTAGCATTCAATTTAGGTTAGGGATTAGAGTTAGGTTCAAATAAGATTGCAACTCAATTAGGGTTAGGATTCAATTAAAGTTACGAAACTACAAAATTATTAATCTCTTGTATTTGCTAATTGTTTGCAAAAAAAACATACTCAATTACTATTACAAATCTAAACGACAATACTAGCCACTGTGTGGCACTTGTTTGATTTTAAGTATTAATCTATATATCAAATTCATAGTATAAGTTATGTTGTTCTCTACATTATAACAAAATAATGCTATAGTATAACTAGTTAGGAAATTTTGAATAATAAGAGGGCGGCCCAGGATACAGAAGATTATGCTACTTGGATCATGGGGGGAAAAAGTATGATGTTAGAGATTTTAAAGAAGAATGGTGAGGAAGATGAACTTTTAAAGAGCAGATATGATCAGAAGAACAATGAGACCAACCAGAAGATGATGCAAATTGAGGAAGGTATGAAGAAAATAATGGAGAATAGTGTTGCTATGACGAAAGTTTATGCGGCCAATATGAATGCTCTAGTTTCCAAGCTGGAGAAAATTCATAATGAGAAGAATGTTGTGGATCTGGAAAATGAAGTTGGGGCCTCAAGCTCGAAGATGACTCCTCGCACTATTAGGAGAACAAGACAAAGCACTAAATTGGTGGAAGAGTCTCTTCCACAAGACCTGTTGGACCTTAAGGAAGCTGGCAAGGCTATGTTGCCACTTGAGAAGGAGGCCTCCTAGGCCTTAGACATTTTTAAGTAGGTAGTTTGTGTTTGTTGTTGGTGCTAGCATCTCCCTGGCCTTTTGTTGGTTTTTCTGTGGCTGCTGGGTTGTATTGCTTATGGATTGCATCAAGTTTTGTTTCTTAGACCTAGTTTCTTTTATGATACTCTAACACATTATCTTTAACTCTTTTATGTAAGGGGTTCCGGGTCCCCACAAAACCTATTTTTGCTTAATAAAAAACTAGCTAGGTAATTTTAGAAACGTTCATTTTTGTTAAATAATTATATTGTTATTAAAATATTTTAAATTACACACACACACACACACACACACACACACACACACACACACACACACACACACACACACACACACACACACACACACATATATATATATATATATATATATATATATTTACTTAAGATATATTTTATAGCTTGAATTTTTTTACTTAATATGTGCTAGGTATACTTTAGTTTTCATTTATCTAATCATCGTGTGACATTAGAACACTAATGTCCTATGTACATTATATTAGGTCTATTAGTATAACTATTATATTATGAAATCAATTTTTTTTTTAATTTACATTTTAGAATACTAATAGAAATATTGTACATGATGTGACATGAGAGGGTTTGAACAATATGAAAAATTTCAAGCTATGACAATAAGATTGTGACAAAAGAATTTATATTTGTAATCCTTTACTTGATTCTATAATAATTAGATTAGAAAGTATGATTTAGATTCAATAGTTAGATAATGAGGCCCTTCCTTTTAGATGTTGTGTATGTCATGCCTATAGGTGTCTTGAAATAAATTACCCAAAGATACTTTTAGATTCTATTCATATACTACGAGAGGTATCTATGATTAATATTAATACAAAAAGAAAAACCCTATCTCATGCAAAAGAGGAATTAAATGGCTTTATTCCAACTTAAAATATTCTAATAATAGAAGTGAGACACATAAAAAAAAAACTTACCAAAGGGTCATTCTAATTATTGATTTGATATTTTAAAGACTTTTGAGGATTAAGATTCTACCCTACTTCCACCACCACTAGAAACTCAAAATTTGTCTAAAGAACATGTTCTACCTAAGGAAGGGAATCTCTTTCTTTAAGTCAAGTTGAAAAATTAGTCATGGAATTGGTTAAAATATTGTAGTTGCAGTTTTAATTATTGTTCCATTTGGAAATTATTCATATTGGTACTAAACACAAAACTAAGGATATTATTAAGAATAAATTACTATTATATTAGGAATTCAAACAAAAAAAAATCTTAAAAGGGACAATGTAGATAAACTCTCCAAACTAGGGATAAAAAGTGATTAGGAGAAAATGAAGATGATAGGAGAAATATTAATTGAATCTTTGATCATTTCCACTTTAGATTCTCACTTTTTTATTTCCCAATAATGGTAGTTCTATAATACAATACAAGGGGTCTAGGAAGCATCCCTCATTAGAATATTGTTAAAGATTTTATTAGGATTCATATAAGCCTAATATTATTTTTCTTCATGGAACTAAACTCTTTGTGTCAAATAAGTCTACTACTTCTTATATGCTCATGAAAAAAAATTATTGTATAAGAGCTAAGGGCTTTGTGGGAGGGTTAGATTGTCTATGTGACCTTTATCAAATTACAACTTTGATTGTATAATGAGAAAAAAACTATTTATCTTTGGTGGTTACTTGTTTTAATTTATGTAATATTATTTTCTTATCCATTCAATTAGATTCCTACATATTTTTAAGGTAAGGTCTTTTGTGGTTGCATATTCAGTTGATCTATTCCTTGTTTTCTTTTTTTACCTTGGATCTTGGTTGGGGACTTTAATGACATTCTTAATCTTGATGAGAAACTTGGGAGTTTAATTTAGCTACACCATTCTTCAACATTGTTCAAGGATAATTTGTATTTTATTAATCTTGTAATTGTTAAACCAAATGATGGTCTCTAAATTTGGAATAATATAAGATGTAGTTATGCTTCAAATCTAACTGACCACATAATTGTTTTAGTTTCTAATTATTGGATTGGGATAATTAGATTTCTTATTTTAAATTTTTACCATGGAATGGTTTAGATCACTAGCTTATAAGTCTATCTTCATCTAATTTCTCTATCCTGAAGAAGTCCCTATTCAATTTTAAGTTAATGTGTCTTTGTGATCAAGTTCTACATGAGAATTTGAAGTATGATGATTGGAGAGAAAGCGCCACTTTTATACTAGAATGTATTTATTTTTTAAAGAAGGATTCAATTTGTTAAATTATAGATTCTAGATAATGGAATCAATTTGGTTTCAATATTTTTTCTTCATAGAAGAAATAGGTTCAAGAAAGATTGAATAATATTACTATTCATATTATAGAATCTTACATTAGTATGAAAAGATTTTTGGAGGGGTCCTCTTTATCCAAATAACTTTATAAATGGGAAATTTAGGAGGATATTTTTTGGAAGAAGAAATCTAGAATTAATTGGATCTAAGTGACAATCAAAATACCTCTTTTCCTATATATTTTTTTAATAAAGGGGTAATTTTATCTCATCTTTCATCTCTTCTAAAGGAATTCATATTTATTCATCTCAAGATATTAGTAAAGAATAATTTATTTATTTTTCTTCTTTGAATAAGGAAAATAGTCTAACTTTGATAGAGGAGGATTCAAGTGTTATTTTACGTTATATTCCTAGTTTGGTTAGTAAGGAAATGAATGGTCCTCTTAAGGAGCCTACTACTCCTAGGGAATTAGAAAATTTTATCTTCCAAATGAAGAGGTAAGTCTCATGGTCCTAGTAGCTTTTATATTATTTTTTATTAATATTTATAGGGCATCTTAACTTGGATAATAATTTATATGTTATGTAGGAATATCCTAGTTTAGTTACGTGTCACTATTTTGTTACTTTATATTTTTTTTAAATTTAAAGCCTATAGGTCACTTTAGGTGGTTCAAGTTGAAAAATTATATTCATGTTTCTCATTTCCTTTATAAAAGTGTGATACAATTCTAAAATTTTACTTTAAAGTCTAAGGGTAATTGTTTAGGTGTGTTGAATTCACGGGGGCTTCACTTAGTGAACTTGGGTTATATCACCTACGTTCATGGCATACTAAAGTATCCCCCTATTTTCCAAAAATATTTCCCTAAACTCCTTTTTTTCCACCCCTCCCAATACATAGCCTGGATTAAAAGCCCCCCTATTTGCACAAAATATTTCATTTTTTCATAGCCCAAATTAAAAACCCCCCTATTTTAACTGATGGGCAATATATCGCACCCTCATGTTTGGGATATTAAATCCCTCAGTATGAACGCACGTGATGTGATATTGCCTATTTAGTGAAGACCCCGTGGTTGAATTATTGCTTTGGCCCAAATTTTATTTAAATATTATTTATATTTTCTTGCATTTTTTTGTGAATCCATTCAATCCTATATCCCCTAGTGTTTGTCCTCAAAATTTTAAGTTTCTACATTAGGGTTTCAAATATGGTATTTTTTATTTTTCATTTTCTATTTCAAATACTATTAACATTTGGATCCACCTTCATTTCTAATTTATTATTCTATTTTGATTAAGGTTTTGAATTTAATTTTTTACTATCTCTTTGAACCGTACCCCCCTCCTCTTGAATCATACTTAATTGATATAAATTTCATTATGACTTCCCAATCCCTCTCTTTGACTTATGCACATTCATATTTTGAGAATCCTAATGTGTTTTCATTATTTTGTATCTTACTCATGGATACTTGAGGAAATCTAGTCTTTATTATCACTGAGTGATGCTTGATTTTTTATTCATGCATTGATTTTAATAGTATATCTCACTTTGAATCTTTCATGAAATTTCTTAGCAATTTTCCATCTATTTTAGAGGAATTTTTTTATTTTTTCATACAATTCATGATGATCATTCATTTTGTGAAATATATAGCATTGAGTTCTTATCTCTACCTTTTCATGATATATTAGGGCATTTCTTCATCTAATGTTGAGCCTAGTAACCCTATTATTTTTGCATCATAAGATAATTCTAATAAATAATTGCATATATCAACTCTCCAACATGTTTCTTTCTTGCTACACATTTCCTTGAGAACTCTAGTGATGTGCTTCATAATGATACTCTTATTGTGTCTTTTAGAGAATTTTTGAGCTTGCCTATCTCTCATGCTTATCCTAGTCGTAAATTTTATGGTGGTGTCATCTCTTCCACCACTAGTGTTATTCCTTTATATGATAGTGTGTATTATTTTTCCTCTCATGATATAGTTGATGATGTACCTATGGTTATTAATGATGGTCTATTATGTGATAATCTTATACCTCATGTTTCTAGTGCACATATAACTCATGATTCTATGTTATCTTTATTTAGTACTTTACCCCTAACTTCTATGGATTCAACTAGTGTTTCCATTTTATGTGGTGATGATGATGTTGTGCTACTTATTTTATCACATGATGATTATTCTTCTTCGCAAACAAATGCTAGCAATGGTAATGTTAAAAATTCTTTTGAATATCTCATGATTTATTCAATACTATGTTTTATATTGTCTATCTTATTCAAGTTCCATAGATTGAAATTTTTATTAGCGATAGAAATGGCATAATAGATGTGAACGAAAAAATTTCAAAAAAAATTCCTTAAAAATTATACTTATCTCGATGATGATATGTTCCTCATGCATACATTTAGAGAATTTAGTTGATTAACTATATTTATGGTTTGATTTATAAAAAACCTTTGAATGAATAAATATCTTCAAATGAATGATATTCATTCAAAGGTGATGCCATCATGATATTCAAATGAAGATGGATTCAAAGGAACATGTTCAAAAATGTTTTATGTTCAAAATATTTTATGAAGGAGACCTTTGAATCCTTCGTTGGAAGGTCCTTTTCGATGCCATCATGTTGCTACTCACAAAACTGATAGAATAAATTTGTATTTCAAAACACAGGTTGAATTGGGTTGAATTGGAACATTGAACAAAGACATCATGACATAAGATTTCATAAGTTATAACCCTAAAAACAAGTATCATTAAATTTATCTTCTATTTTCTAACGAATATAGAATTTTACTAAACACTAGAATCTGTATTCAATCCACTTGAAAATAATCTCTCATAAACATCAATCCAAATTTCAAAGATAACTCATTATTATATTAGCATAGTACTGCAGGTAGCTTGTCGTGGTACAAGATGAAAGTTATCTAAGTCCCATTTAATTCCTTGAACACTGTTCCAGTTTTCAACTCTGTACATTTCTCTCGTTAACCTATGTTTTGAGTAAAACATTTCCAAACAGTGATGAGATGAAGAGCAACAAGAAAGTACCTGCAAGACAAGCATTTCCCATTATGAGTTTTAAAAGACCAAAAGGCAATAAAGAAAGACGTCAGAGTTTGACGAGTTCAAAGGCTTGGACGGCCATTACAGTTGTGAAAACGATGGTAGGCGTGAGGTGCGGCAGAGTCGAGGCACCGTCCGTGAAATGCCGCCCGATTTCTGCTGATTACTTGTAATTTGTAGGTGGGATGCCCGGAATTCAAGCTCTCTTTACGTTGTTTATGCTTGGGAATCCAATTTGAACGACCATTAAATGAATACAACAGACGTATATTATATCCACTACTTGAGAATTTAATGTACTACTACTTTTTTATACACCTCCATCCATTCTTTCTTTCCTTGTGTGTTTGGGGATTCTGCTACAGAATTGAGTGTGGATAGAGATGGTTTATCGTTTGTCATGGCATTGCATGTAGCGTGTGCCCTAAAATTTTCTTCTTGGATTGGTTGTTGGGTGGTCAAACATAATTTGTGTTGTTTTTTAATGGATGTGGGGAATATTGTGTCTCCTTGTGATGTTACACGACTGATCTTATGGAATGCCACATTGGCAAGATGATAGAGATTCCATTTGAATGTTAGTTTGCTTATTTTAGATTGGTCTTCCTCCTTCAATTAGGAGAGATCATGTGAGGATTGGAGGTGAAATCGAATTATATTTCAAGGTTTCCCACTTGGGGCAAGTGATATCTAGCCTTTGGAATACTTTAATAATTTCATGTACTTTGAATGCTTTATGTTGAAGGGAAGGAAAATGTTTTATTAGGGTTTAAAAAGAGTAGGGAAATGGTTTATTAGGGTTTAGGTCTTTGTTTTTGCTTAGTTGTAACACATTGTTTTTTTAGAAGTGGGAGTTGGCATTATTTGTTTGCATTTATTGTTATGTATTTTAGGTTGTTACATTTGATAAAAGGTTTTTTGTCATTTAAATGATCTTAATTTTTCATATCTATACAATTATTGTTAGAGTTGAAGTGTGGACAATGCATGATAATGACACGCCTACTCAAATGACCCATGAAGTTTGTTTTGAAGATGTTTCACTTGGTAAGTCTACTAAAATACTCTTAAATGTGGTTCTCCCAATTCGAAAACTTGATAATCAATAGCAATGGTTAGAGAATTTTAATTTGATGTATTAAGGTATTTTGTGAGAAGGCCTCACTGAAAGCATGCTCAAAGATAAGGTGACCAAGCACTAGCTTTATCACAAAAATCAACCTGGTGTTGCGCAAAAATTTACCAATGATTTTTTTTTCTCTTTGTTTTTTTGAAACTAACCATACTAAGGCCATCCCCAAGCATGGTCCTCGGTTTGTTCACTCCTACTCATTTTTTAACCCTAAACTAGAGATTTCATCATCTCTAATAAGAAAGGTCTTTGTGTCCCTATCCAAACCTAGAGTTTCTTGGTTTACCTTTGCCATGTTGGATTCTTCGACACAAATAACCTCCTCTTTAAGCTTTGTAATTTGTGTCAAACCAAATAGATTTTTATCAAATTGACACTAAAAGAGGGTCCATGTAGAAGTTGACCTTTCTAAGGACTTAAAGGAGATGGTTGACATTTAGATTGGATAAATGAGATACACTCAATCTATTCTCTAGATCTAAACTTGCCTAATACATGTTGTTGTTGTCAATCCTGTAAGCACAAGATTCAAGATTTCCCTTTGGCTTCACATTATAAGCTTGTCACTCAAACTATTGTTGGGTCTTCACCTCCTATTGAAAAATAAGAGGGTTAGCCTACTATGGCTAATCAAAAAGCCAATAAATCTATTAGTTTAATGACCCTCCACTTAAACCCTTCGCAAGCTCCAAAGCTCAATCCTAAAGCTCAATCAAATCCAATTTTAAAACCTCTAGAGATGGGGAAATCTACTGTTCACCTCATGGGGAGTCATCTAGTGAAGCAAATAAACTAAAAGCTTATCAAGCAATATTAGTGGTGTCAATCTTGTCATCTAAAGAGGTCATCAATGATTGATACACTTTCTTGCCCAACTATGTAGCACCCTATTGGTGTAGATGGAAGCAAGGAGAATATGTGCCAAAGAAATGATGATCTATATCTAGCCTTCCATATAGATAGGTAATTTAATTCAAAGGAAAAAATTTGTAGAATAGTTATGCAACTCTAGATGAGTTAGATAATGAGGAGATGACCCTTGATGCTCCATCATGAATTTTGCATCCTAATTTTTTAAGGTCTAATAAACCTCTTAGAGAAGTTTTAATGTGTGATAAGTTCAATAATAATTTTCAAGTTTGGACATTCTTTTTTCGCAAGACATTAAAATTTTTAGTTTTTTCTTTCTACAACATGTATTATCTAGCCTACGATCATTTATCATGTAGTTATAATAAAGCAAGTTGAGGTGGCTTTTTCATCATTCTCTCTTCTATGTGGCATTAGTACTTAGTTAACTAAGGATGTGACCCTACCAATTAAGCATTGCAATATCTTTCCAATGTTAATAGGCATTCCTTTGGAGTAATTAATGCTTATGCCTTGAATGATGTTGTTGACATATCGCGGCCCTTAGAGATGGACTAAAAGTTCAATGTTTGACACAACTTAGGTCTTCTGCAATAATTTTAATATGATTGATATGAGCTATGATAAATGTGGGGTGTTTCCTATGCATTGATAGTAGTGAAAGAGAGATGTGATACTTAATACACAATGAATTATATTTTTATTCCAATATTTGCTACCAATAAAATCCTACAACATGGTACACATGTAGTGACCTTAGAGGGAGAATTGGTAGGGTCTTTAAGTATCTTAATATAATCATGTGTGTTAATGCAAGCATTATTTTATTTTTCTATTTGTTATTCTTTGCCTATGGAAAATAATGTCTTTTCATGCCACTTTATAATATAGTTTCACATTGAGTAGCAACTTGCATGTTTATCTCTTCATTCTCCTTCAGACTCATTTTATATCTTCATTGTTTGGTAGCCTTTCTCCCAGTATCAAATCCTTACAATGGCCCTCACACTTGTCGTAGGTGGTAATCCATCTTGAAGATCCTTCATCAAAATGTAACTATACTCTTGCAATATTTCCTTGATTTATATATGGGCATTTCTTGTTCTTCTTTCACTTCCCCAGCTTCCTTTGGATTAGAAATCATAGCATACCACATCTCCTCCTTTTTTATTTCCTTTAGAAATTATTTTCCATGTATTACACATACATGTGTATCGCTTTCCACTTCCTTATTTTTTTCTTTCAATGGTGTCATAACATATTTATTCTTGTCTTTTGTTATTGTATAAGTATTTGCTTCACCATCATGTATTTCTTTCTAGTGCTACTTCCTTTGCCTACCCAAAATAATATGACAAGCACCCATAGGCATCACATCACACATCATTTCATTCTTATAATTACCAATTTGAAAACTCACCAAGTACTTCTCACTCACTAGAGCTGATGGCCCTTTAGCAACCAAGTAACCCTATAGGGGTTCAAATGTTTTGCTTTCTCCAAACTTAGCTTTTAAACCATTTCTTGTGAGACCAAGTTATACATGCTACTACTATCCATCATTATGGTGTAGCACCCTCCTTTCGATTTACACATATATGTTTGAACAAACTCCTTATTTGGGAGGGTTCTTGTTGTTCTTTCTCTTTTTGATTGATATGATTGGATGCGAAATGATGCAAGAATTAGGTAAAATGATATGAAATTGACAAGATTTAACATAAATAAGAAGATACAAAATAAAAAACCAACTTAGAAACACATATATGAAAATGAGACACAAAGAGGAAACTATCACTGAAATCTAGAGTTGAAAGTGTTGGTCAAGTGTGCAAGGTGCCCTAGACCTAAAGGTCTTTTCATTAACTCAAACTTTAGATTCTGCATCAGGATTCCCTATAGATCATTCCCTCTGAAATTTAGCCAAAAAGTGTCAATTACATGTGCAAATCAGCATAGACCAAGGTTTTTCACTTGTTCCAAGTCTAGAGTTGGGTGCCTTAGTTTGTACTCTACAACTCTACAACTCTCTATTGTTGGATCTGTAACCAACACACAAAAAAGAAGAGAAAAGTTGTGTTGTATAGGGGCTTGCCTTAGTAAAAACCCCGAGTAGGAATTAACCTCTATTACAGCAACAATGATTATAAAAGAGAGATTACCCTTGTAGGGAAAAGGCTAAAAACCTTAAGAAAATGCAAAATTGAAAAATAATACCTTTGTTATCAATCTTCTTGCATTAAATTCTCATGAAAGGTGGATGTTTCTTGATAGGTTTTAATGCATGCCTTCATTCATGGATGAACATATAAAAATGATCATGGATTCTAACTTGAATGCTTGACTTCATATCTCTCCTTCACTACTACAAAGATTCTTGATTGCTTTTTCTCAATTGGTGTGTGAATTGGAATTGAATTCTTGTAGAGAGATGTTCAAATGAGGGGGTGGGAGTTGTATTTATACACAACTTCACATGTTTCTGTATATGGTGAAAATGGAAACAATATTGAAAGACTAAATGAATTCAACCACAAAACCCTAGCCTAAATATGAAGATTACCTAAGACAATGCAAATCAAATGAAATCACAAAGATTATACCATCACATGTCCAATAGGGTTTGGATCTCCATTCTTCCTATCTCCATTGATCTTGCTTGATATATTTGCTCTCAGATTTTATGTGCACTAGAGCTCAATAAAGAATGGAATGTGGTTGCAAGTACGATCGCCTATGTTCAAAAGCGTAGTGTAGTCAAGTAGTCAACGAGGGGTTTGATAATGAAGGAAGCATCTCCTTATATAGAAGACACTATATGAAATGGAGGGATAAGATTGAGAGGTGTAAAAGGAGGTCGACTATGATTAGAGGGTAGGTAAAATAAATAATAAAATAATGAAAGGGGTAGGTAGTGTATGAATTAAGAGATGAATGCCATGTGTCATGGGTAGAAAAGGTTAATGAATTAATTAAATAAATAAAGATTTATTTAATTAATAGAAGAAGTGGGATAATTAAATAAATAAGATATTTATTTAATTTAGAAAAAGGAAAATTTAAATAAATAAATGTATTTATCTAAATGAGAAATAAGGCTAGAAGAGGATAAATGAATTAATTAAATAAATAAGGATTTATTTAATTAATAGATGAATTAGGCTAAAGTAATTAAATAAATAAAGATATTTATTTAATTAGATTGGAAAATTTTAGTGTCTACATTTTGCCCCTCTTTGAGACAATGCAGCTTGTCGCATTGTTTCAAAGAAGATAATATGAACTGATACAAAGTTGCCCCAAGATGGGAATGATATGCCCCCTTGAGAGATTGGATGAAAAAATGTCTGAAAAAGATCGCAGACAATCTCTCGATAAGAAAGACGGGATAGAATGGACTGACTAGATAAAGTGACAAAGTCACGAGATAATGAAGATTGACTCAGGAAATGAGGGCTAGGACAGTCTATAAGATAGACCACGAGGGAAATACATCCTCATTGTCATCTACACCTCCAAGAGATTAGAGTGCAGAAAAAGAGCAGCAACAGTCAGCAGCGATGGCTTTGGTTCACAGATTCGACCGCATTTGTCGATTCTAGAGGCCAGCAAAGGCAGGAGAGCCAGTAAGTACCACAAAACCTCCTTGTACTTTGATGCATTTATTGTTGTCATTAATGCATGCTAGGTAATGTAATAAATGCGTGTTTATGTCAGGAAAGCACGTTTGTGTCCAAAAATGTGAATTTGTGTCTTCTAGGTCAAATCGGCAGTTCTGTGATGAACATACGCTGTCGATTGGATAAGCTGCTAAGAGGATACACTCAAGCAGGTCCTCTAGGGAAAACTAGGATAGGAAATAGGGCTAGGATTGACAATTCTATGATAGAACATACGTTGCCAATTAGGAAACTACTCAAGAGGATTCACTCAAGCATAAGCCCTAGGATAAGATAGATCAAGGCACTTTGTGATGAACAGTGAGTACCAAGATATAGTACTTTGTGATGAACAGGGAGTGCTAAAATATGAGCAGCACTTTGTGATGAACAGTGAGTGCAAATGTGAGCAGCACTTTGTGATGAACAGGGAGTGCCAAACACGTAGTACTTTGTGATGAACAGGGAGTACCACTAGGATAGAAGCAACACTTTGTGATGAACAATGAGTGTCACTGGGACTGAGATGATTGATTTGTGTGACTACAGGAGTATTTGCCTATGCTGGAGTCACGAGAGAGATTCCCATCGACTCAGAGGTTGTGACCTGAGTTGACAGCCGAGGACCGAGCTGCGATTGAGGCTATGGGATTGAGACATATTTTGTATGTGCCTGAGTTTCGGGTGAACATGGGATTGTTGACTGCACTGGTGGAGAGGTGGCACTCTACGACTTGCACTTTTCATTTGCCGATGGGGGAGATGACAGTCACCCTGGACGATGTATACAGGATTTTGCGGATACCGATCGATGGGGAGCTGATTCCGTACGATCGAGATGGAGATAGGGAGGCCCTGAGATGAGTGTTTCAGGATCCAGGACTAGAGATGAGGGCTAGACATGTGGCATGGGACACGATGACACAGACAGGATTAGCACTACCAGTAGTACTGGCAGGAGTTATCAGTGGGTTCCTCTGTCCGGATAGGGCGACACGAGGGGTGGTTGCAGAGGACACAGGGGCCAAGAGAGATGATCTTGGGGCAAGTCCTTCTAGGGCTCAGACTCTGTCGAGGCCAGCCTGCTCTAAGGGAGGGAGTTCATCGTAGCCGTAGAGGTCTCCCTATGTATCAATTTTGTACCATTTTGTATGATGATGTAGACACCTTCAAGTGATTGTAGCCATATGATTTTGACATCATTGTATCATGACACTTATGATTATATATATATGAGATGCATTCTTCTTTGTGGTAGCTATATGCATGTGTACCTATGTGCTAAGATGTTTCATGATGTATGTTTCTATGTGATGAGATGTTTCATGTATGTTTCATGTATGTTTCTATGTGATGGTTATGATATGGATGCAAATATGTACATGATGAAATGCAATATTTTTTTTTTGTTCTTTTATGTTTTTAATATGTTATGTCAATGCAAATGTGAATGTATGAAATGTAGATGAATATGATAATGCAAATAATTATTTACATGATGAAAATATAAAATGTGCTAACATGTGTTGTGTGCAGGATGTGATGCCATTGTGATATCTATATGTATGTATGAAATGCTAATATGTGGTAATGCAGGTGCAAACTACATGAGATGCAAATGTTTTTGGTGTGTCATTATACTTAGTCATGTGATAGCAAGTTACGCGGACTCAAGAAGGACGATGGAAGTCAATCAAGAAAGGGGGATGAAAGATAGAAGATATGAAAGTGAAAGAGCTTCTTGTGCATTATCATCATTGAGCTTTATTATGGCAAAATAGGTTATGACAATCGAGGCATATGTTCGACCCAGAAAGTCATTGTACCTGTTTGCATGGAGATAAGACATTTGCAAACAAAGAATGCCCTAGTTCATACTAGACTCACAGTGTCCTCACATCCTTGGACATGTCATAGCATTACTAAGAGACAATCCACAGACAGCAAAAGAAGAATAGGTGACGATACCCCATCCTCGCCTTTCTAGTCAAAGACATCCTGGAGATAGAATCTCTAGTCAAAGACATCCCGGAAAAGCTAAAAGACATGTCACCAAAAGATAAAATCAAAAGAAAACTAAGACTCGACACCAACATCCACTGTAGTCCGCAAGTTTAGTGTCTCTTGTCACTTGTATAAGTCTTATTTGATTGTGGTCACAATGTTTACTTTCACAAAAAGGATAGATAGCACTGAACCATAAGGTTGTCTAAGTCTGTTGAAAGATTTAATTTGTTGAAGCCCATTGTTGTTGTTGTGTCTCATCTAAAACTAATTGAATCCATGAAACTGATACTTTATTGCAGAGAAGATGAAACTTTATTGCAGATCTGTGATGCAAATGTTGCTTTATTGTGGATTGTGCACGGATAGACTGAAGGAAGCTGGAAGAAACTGTACTCCTCGAAACATGTGATGTTCTCAGTTCCACACCCATCACTAGACGTAGGATTTGCCTTAGCCACATATAGGATCTGATTTATTATGGATGGAAAGGGAGGTGAAAAGGGAGGTTTATTATGAATGGCTAACCAATCTTGGGTAGATCAATAACAAGCCATGATGGGAATGGGTAAGTTTATTATGAACGAATAGGTCATGAGTGTGTGCAAAGTGAAAGGATGAAAGTGAATCCTGAAGGAGGGAGGAGCAATGTCTCTACGCATGGTGCTGGTGACCCATTTTTCACCATGGTACTTGCCTAGGGCACCACCGAAGTGGTTTTCACCGTTGGACGAAATTATTTATCTTTACTTTTTTCGATTTTTCAATGTTTTTTTTTTTTTTTTTTGTGTCACAAGGCGCCTGTTTGTTAGGTTTTCACCAAGTAACGATTTTTATGTTTTATGATTTTTTTTTGTCTTTTTGAATTGTTTGATTTTTTTTTTATTTTTTTGAATTAGGATACTCTAAAGAGCTATGTGTAAAACCTGCGAAGGTGCATGTTGTTGATAGGATCCTCCAAAGGTTCACCTTCTGTAGTTGAGAGCTGATATGCCCCAGATCCATATACTGTTGTAATGATGTAAGGACCAAGCCAATTTGGTTCGAACTTGCCCTTCTTCTCTCTGTCTTGCTGATTTCTAGGATTTTCTCTAAGAACCAAGGCACCCACCTCAAATGTGTGAGGCTTAACCTTATGATTGTAACTGCATCGTTCCTTGACTGAATTATGTGTAGCTCAAGTGACTGTCTTCCTTGATAAAGGAATTGAGATAGAATTACTAGTGTGTGTACTACGTAGGCCCATATGCATGTCACCTAAAGAAGTTTGGGCATCCCTGATAACAAAGTCCTTCAAGGAAGCTCCATTAAAGGTCCATGATGTATCACCAGAAGGGAAAGGACATGTGGAACAAGTGGATGAGTGATGAAGGCTTATGATTGTGAAAAGAAGTGAAAGTAGGATAGCATGATGGAGACTTAGGATCAACAAGTGTGCTTTTTGACTTAAAATTTTAGAACTTTTGCCCCCAGTTATTTTGGTATTAGGGGAGATGAACTCTTGTTCTTTTTCTTTTATAGGAGTTTTATCCTTGACTTTGATTTTTTCAAAGTCCAATAGCTTTTGATTTTGATTTGGACTAAATGACTTTTCTTTAGTTTTGACTTTTAGTTTTTTCTATTCATAGCTTGATTTTTCATCCCCAATGAGTAAGGGCTTTTGTGATTCTTGTTATTCCAAGTCTGGAAGTGGAGTGGAAATGGAATGAGTGGATGAAAAGGTAGAGCTATGTGAGTTCTCAAGAGGGCTGGTGATACTCTCAATAGATTCTTCACTGGAACCACTCTTAGGACTATTGATATCAAGAGATGCTTGCACCACTAGAGGAGATTTGCATTTAGACTTAGTAGCCACAACACTAGGTGGTTCACACCCAATTCCTTGGCATTGAAAATTATTTGTAGATTGTTCCTGTTGACTGAATGTCTTAGGAGATAGTGGGAGTTGAACAACATGAAAGATATACTCATCACATCCCAGGTCTTTAACCTTGAATTTTTCTTTGAGCTCTATTTGTTTTGATGTAGAAGCTTTCAATGATTCTGGATCCACATATGCTGAAGATGGAACAACTTCTCAATTAGCTGGAATTGTTATTTCTGATCTAGGTCGCAGATTGTTGCAATATATGAATGGATTTGGGTCAGCATTAACTATTATTTCAACTCCATTGTGAGGAAACTTAATGCATTGGTGATATGTAGAGGAGACTGCCCTCATTTCATGAATCCAAGGACATCCTAGCAATATTTTGTATGTGAGATCCAGATCAAGTACTTGACAAACCACAACCTTCGTAACTGGCCCAACTCTGAGAGGCAAGGTGACTGTGTCTTTGGATGAACGCTCTTCATCATCATATGCCTTGATGGTAATTTTGTTTGTAGAATTCACAGCTTTATCAGAATATCCCAATTGTTTAATAGTGCCCAATGTACAAATGTTTAGACCTGCTCCTCCATCTATCAGGACTCGTTTGATTCTATGTTTGTGTATGAAGGCTTCAATGTGTAATGGTGCATTATGTGGCTGACTTATGGAGGTGTCATCGGCTTCTGTGAATGTAAGGGAGTGTGGAATGGAAAGGTATCCCACCATGGCTTGAAACTGGTCCACGTTCAGATCAGTAGGAATGACAGTTTCTCTCAAGATTTTGTCAAGAATGGATTTATGTGTGGGGGATATGCGTAGGAGCTCAAGAATGGAGATGAGCGCGGGTGTCTTCCCTAATTATTCTACAAGGTCATACTCAGGTTTGGTTGATGAGGAAGCGGTGTTCTTGGCTGGAGCACCTTGCAAAGTGATTTTACCTCGACTGGTTGTAACATAACATTCAGAGGTAGGTTCGAAAGAAGATCCAATGCCTTTTAAGACAATCTTGGGTCTCTGGGTAGAATTCTCAAGGTTTTTGTCCTTGATGATAATGGTAGAGAGGTAATTATCCATCGAGATGTGATTGATGGTTGAATCATAGTTATAAGATGCTCTGGTATAGTTGGTCTGGTCATCTGTGGTTGCAGCTTTTCCCTTGTCATGCTTTGGGAATGGTTCCTTAAACATTTCATGTTCTTGATTGGATGAGTGTCCTTCAATCTCAATGTCACCTCTATCAATGAGATCTTGTATGATGTTCTTCAGTCGATGACAATTTCCTATTTTATGACCTTTTCTCTTATGAAACTCACAATACTCATCATCATTCCACTAATTTGGTTTAAACTTTGGTTCATATGGACGAAAATCTGGAACTGTGATTACTTTGTTTGCCACTAGCTTTTTGAAAACTAACTCAAGTGGTTCTCCCAATGGAGTGTACTTCCTTCATGATTTAGAAGTTGTTTGAGTATTCACCTGATTTGATCCAAAAAAAATGAATTTGGGTTGCACTGTATTGGCATCAACAACACCATCATTGACTGTGTTCTTGTTTTTATTCCAAAATCTTGGCTTGTCTTTTCCTTTAAAGTCATTTTTGTTTTCCTTGAATATCTTAATGACTCCTTGTTCAATTAGGACCTTCTCTGTTGCTAAGCCTTTTTCAATGACGTCTTGAAGGTGGACAAACAAGCTTTCCTTAAGTCATAACCAATCTCTTTGTTAACATTTTGGTTGAACATTTCTACCATTTGTTTTTGTGGAATTTCAAAAGAGCATCTACTAGCTAGATTCCTCCATCTTTGTAAAAATGATGAAAAAGATTCCATCTTTTTGCTTGGTGTTGCACAAAGTAGTGACTGATATGTCTGTCTCTATGTTGTAGGAGAAATGTTGAATAAATGCCTTTGCTAAGTCACCCCATGACTTAATACCAGGTGGAAGCTGGGAGAACCATTCCATAGCTTGATCACCTAGGCTTTGTGGGAATAATTTCGTCAAATATATCTCTTCTGAAGCTACCTCAATGCAAGCTGTGAAAAACTATCTTATGTGTGCCTTAGGATCCCCTTTTCCTCTATACTTATCAAACTTAGGTGTCAGAAAGTATGTAGGAAAAGGAGGCATTGGAATGCTCTTGTCAAATGGATAAGGACATATGTCTCTCATTGTGTATGTTGGCTTCGGTGTATTTATGTCCTCCATTTTCTTTTGTAAGTCCCTGATTTGTTGCTCCAAATTGCTCTTAGGTGGAGATCGACTTCTTGGACCATACCCTATGCTTGAGGCACCAATTGGAGGAGGAGCATGTTGCATATATGGATGATATTGATCATACACATGTTCATATGGAGGCGGTCTATAGTGATGCTGCATATATGGACCACTTGGTATAGATTCATGTTGAGGAATGAAATATCTATTTTTTCGATGTATACCATACTCTACAGGCATGTCATGTTCTAATGTGTTGCCCCCAAATTTGACATGGGGTTTCCTTGTGTCCAAATTTTGAGCATGCCTTTGAATATCCAATTGCTTTGGTGGTTGATCCTTAGCATTGATACATGATTGAGCATATTTCTCTGCATAAGACTTCCATAATGGTCTGTGAAGGTGAGTATCATATGCTTGACCATGTGTATGTGGGACCTCTGGTTTTTGAAACAAAGATGATGGTGATTCAGGCACAAGATGTGGTCTTCTATTGCCTCCACTATTAGTCCTCCTTTGATCCATGTTGGAGTGAGGTTGTTGCAAAGGTTGATTTTCCATTATTTGAGACATGTCAAAATCATGAGGTATCTTGGCTCCACTTTGTGCCATCATTTGTAAGAAGTATTGTCTATCCCTCCTCATTATTTCCTTAACCAATCGATTGAAACGAGGATCCATAATGGATTCTTCCACATCTGCTAAATGTACTGAAAATTTGTCCATATCATCATTGTGTGTATCATTGTTGTTTGTAGTGTCCATGTTTTCAACATTTGGAATGTTTCTATAGGCATCCATGTCAGGTAATGTAGTATGATCACAATTGAAAAAGATATCATTGTCATACTCATAAGAACTCATGTTTGCGGACTCTTGAGCCTCTTTAGTTTATCTCCTAGATTTTTTGAAGACGGGTTTCAACCATGAACTAGGTATTGACTGAGATGTGTGAGACTAGATGAAAATGGAAAAAGTATAGAAGACCAAGAGTTGGATGGAATGTAAATGAATCTGAGGTGTACTTGCGATGTCCAAAGTGTAAGACCAAGTATGTATGTAGTAGAGTAGGTGTGACTTCCAAAGAGAGGATAGTTTCTCTTGATGAGGTAAGTTGACCTTGACTCTAAGTAAGACCAAATGAGACCCAAAGGTGATAGACCTTGATGAGGGACCACTTAGCAAAATGTTGTTGTATGTAGTGTATTGACAAAGTATGATGAGGACAAGCAAGTGACCTTTTGACTCAAGTTTAGACAAATGTAAATTTAATGCAAGATGTAAAGCAATGATGGACTTTGTGAGACCGAAAGACAAGTTGAATGCTAGATGAAAACCTAGAGAAACAACCTAGGAAGCTCAAGAATTCCGAAACTGATTTCTCTTGTTTGCTGAACTGTAAAATTTTTCCAATTTGTGAAGTTGTTGGTTGTGACCAAATTTGAATGTTTGACTGTTTTTCATGACAAGAGGACACAATGTTGATGAGAACTCAATGTTTGCAAGTGTTTAGACTCAAAATGACTCAAAGAAAAGTGTGTTGTTTGATGTAAAAATGTTTTGCATACACTTGAAGACACAAAAGACACAATGTTTTGCTATTTGGTCTTGAATTTTTTGAATGTTTAAAATAAGTCAAGCACAATTCTTATGGCTGGCCAAGACAATAATTGTTGATCCCACATGAGGTTTTACCCCCGAGGCTATGCTATTCAGAGCGGATACTTAGATGCTTGACCTCATTGGCTCCACCCTCGGCACTCACTTCTTAGGTCAGCCAAGCATCAGTCCCCACGAAAACTCCTCATGGCAAACTTTGTATCTCTACTAAGAACCGTATGTGTGTGGGCCGCTACCAGAGGTCCGACCTCCTGCCTCAACAACTAGAAGGATTTTGGCTTCTAAAACAAAAAGGTGCTAGTAAGGGCATCTGCTCGTGTGGCCATACACGCAACACTTCCAGCTCTGTGAATACAGAAGGCTCCCAGCCGGTAGGGGTTACGCCCTACAACTGATCAAATAAATTTGATCAAATGGGTTTATGGGGAGACATAGTGTCGGTATGAACTAATCAGCACATGTTATCCATAGTTTTCACCATGAATACAGTTGTTTATAGTGGTTTGGAAGAGGTGGGTTTTCCTCGCTACCACTTGGGTCGTTCTCTTCTCACTAGTAGTCCTAATGACCACACGGGAAGACAGGCCCTCTAAAGATTAAACAAAAAGAGCCTATTGCTCAAGACACAAAAGATAATGATTCAATTTTAGTGCACCAATTGAAGTGTTTGCTAGTCTATGAAAACAAGGCACACAATAAAAATCCAAAAACCCTTGCCAAGGACCTACAACAAAGATTTATTAGTAGTTTGGATTGTTTGAAATAATTACCCCTTCCTGCAAGCACACAAGTTAGGTAAATTTTAGATCCAAAAGACTTTGTGAAATAGGGGCCTTCAATAATGCATTTTGTTGACCAATTCAAAGATCTGATTCATCATAAAAAAATACCACTTGTAAAATTTCAAGAGATTTCCAGAAATGTAAAAAAATCCAAAAAATTTGCGAATTTGCTCCAAAAATTAATTTTTTATGAAACATCATAAAAAATTCATATAAAATGCAAAATCAATCTAAAAAATTTGAAATTTTTACTAAAGAGTCCTGATGATCTTCCAAACTTGCATAAAAAAATTTCCGCAACAACTCTAAGCAGTTTGTGAGATATGAGTAAAATAATGCAAAACCCTAATTTTCAAAGATCTGATTTTTGAGAAATGATTTTGCATCAAATTTAAAATCACAAAGAAAAAATCCTATGTATAATTCTGAGATATTTCCAAAAATGTAAGAAAATCTAAATAATTCGCTAATTTGCTCTCATAATTAATTTTTTATGAAAAATCATAAAAAATTCATATAAATTGAACAAGTGATCCGAAAAATCTGAAATTTTTACTAGATCCTTTTGATACTTTTCCTGACCTGCAAAAAACATTTGATACTAAAATTCGAAGCCATTTGTGAGATCTGATCAAAATAAGGAAAAACCCTAATTTTTAAAGATCCAATTTTTAGGGAAATATTTTGCATCAAAATTAAAATTACAAAGAACAGATCATGTGTATAATTATGAAAATCATAACAAATTCATAGAAAATGAAAATGTGCTCCAAAAATTTTGAATTTTGTATTGAGAGCTCCTGATACTTTCTTCAACCTGCAAAATAAATTTGGTGCAAAATTTCCAAGCCGTTTGTGAGATATGATCAAATCTCTCCAAGATCTTGATTTTGTGTCCAAAACCCTAGTTGCATAAGGTTATTCTCCAAATTGTTTTACAAAACAGCAATATAGGGTTAGAAAAATCTGCAAAAAAAACACAGATCTAACAAAAATCCATGTTCCACGGGGCGTGCCAAAATTTATATGGTGAAAATGGAAACAATATTGAAAGACTAAACTAATTCAACCACAAAACCCTAGCCTAACAACAACAAAGATTCACCATAACATATGAAGATTACCTAAAACAATGCAAATCAAATGAAATCACAAAGATTATACCATCAAATGTCCAATAGGGTTTGGATCTCCTTTCTTCCTATCTCCATTGATCTTGCTTGATATATTTGCTCTCAGATTTTATGTGCACAAGAGCTCAACAAAGAACGAAATGTGGTTGCAAGTAGGATCGCCTATGTTCAAAAGCGTAGTGTAGTCAAGTAGTCAACGAGGGGTTTGATAATGAAGGAAGCATCTCCTTATATAGAAGACACTATATGAAATGGAGGGATAAGATTGAGAGGTGTAAAAGGAGGTCGGCTATGATTAGAGGGTAGGTAAAAGAAATAATAAAATAATGAAAGGGGTAGGTAGTGTATGAATTAAGAGATGAATGACATGTGTCATGGGTAGAAAAGGTTAATGAATTAATTAAATAAATAAAGATTTATTTAATTAATAGAAGAAGTGGGATAATTAAATAAATAAGATATTTATTTAATTTAGAAAAAGGAAAATTTAAATAAATAAATATATTTATCTAAATGAGAAATAAGGCTAGAAGAGGATAAATGAATTAATTAAATAAATAAGGATTTATTTAATTAATAGATGAATTAGGCTAAAGTAATTAAATAAATAAAGATATTTATTTAATTAGATTGGACAATTTTAGGTGTCTACAGTTTCCTAATGAAATTTTGAGGAAGGTCAACATCACGGAGAACTTTCTCGCTTAACAAATTTTTGACCATTAAGGATTTACATTTGGGCCCACTTTGACTAGACCATGGCACTAGGCACCATAGTTTATGAGGACAAGGGTTTTAGGTACTATAGTCCTTGTTTTTTGAGCCAAAATCAAGGTCAGTGAGCATGGAATTGTTTTGGGATTTCTAGATTTGTACATGGATTGAGCACAATTAATCATGAATCAAGGGCATAAAGGAAACCAACCAAAGTGAGCCCAAAATGAGTGTGAATTGTATGAGGACACAATTTACGACACTACATAAATATATATATTTGTTGCATTTTTTTATTTGTTTCTTTAGGGTATCACATGATTAAACTTTTCAATTGTTTACTAGAGCTATCCATTAAGAAAATATTTTTATTTGAGTGTAAATTGAAAAACATGAAGGAGAAATCAACTAATATTTAGGTGATAAATGTGTAGAAAATAAAAGTAGATTACTAAGATGTGGGATTGAGTTGACAATCAGAACTATAAATTAAGGGAATCGATTTATCTTTTATATATAGAAGATTGAATTAGTTGTTTTTTCCATTTAACTTGATAATTTTATTCAAAACACTATTATTCTATTAAAAATCATTATCAACTATAATTATCTAATATCATCTAGTAACTAAATAGAGAATTTTTTATAAATGTACACAAGCTTTATACTCTAAATTAATCTAATAATGAATTTAGGTAATCTTGAAGTTTTTTATTTTTTTTACAATCAAATTCTAAGGATTTAAGTAGCATGAACATATATTTTATATGGGATCCTTCATGCAAGTAATTAAATATTGAGTTTTTAAGTATTATATATTAAAATTGTAATTATTACTTAATCTATGACCTAAAAATTTATATGGTGGTTGTATAGATATCATCATATTGGTGTTAAAGATCCCATGGAAAATCTTGTATTCAAGTTGTGTTAGGATTGGTTGTTATATGGGTGATTATGTTTGGATGGATATTGTAAAAACTAAAATGCAACTTCATGATTAGTAGACTTATTGTTCTCTCTTGATCATGATGAATACTAAGGGGGGGGGGGGGGGAGGGGGGGTGAATTAGTATGCCAAAAATCTCTGCACTAAAACACTTAAATAGTTTGAAGATAAACCAATAAAACAGTTTAACAGACAGACCGGTTATCACACATGCAAACCAAAATGCAAATAAAGCATTCACCCACAAAAGCAATACAACCATAACACAAGATATTTGACATGGAAACCCAAATGGGAAAAACCATGGTGAGATGGAACTCACAAGTCACTATCTGCAGAATAGAAACCAGACCGGTTAAGGTCTTACAATGTTCTTCACTAGAACAGATCCTGTTAGGAATCTCAATCTATGTTAGGAGATAAGTCTGATTAAAGACTACCTTGCTAGAGGATTTTAGATTCACAAAGGTGAACCACCTTGTTAGAGGATTTTATAAAAGGATTTTGGGCCTACCCGGTTAAGGGCTATAGACTTGTCAAAGATGTGAGTAATCAACAAGTGTTTGATCTATCTAATAGCACAGACTGCTTGGTTAGATCCAGTATAGCTCACAGCTAATGCATTCCAGCATTACTGTAGTCTTCTTTGTCTCTCACTCAATTACAACTTGATCTTCTCAGATAAGATCACTCTTGCAACAACTCATCAACCACCTTAAACCCTAGCACAACATAAACCCTTCCAGCAACAACCTAAAACCCTAGACATGATGTCCTTTAAAAGGAATTTGATTTCATGTCGGTCCAATAGGATTACATTATAATTTCCTAGGTTCAATGAATCTAGACATACTCAGTAACACGACAGAAGAAGCACCGTCGGTGTGTCGGCACCATCAAACAATCGGTGGATTGGTAACTCATCACAGAGTATTACCAGTTCATACAAAATACCGGTTGCCAGTTTGACAAAAATGAAGATTGGTAAGAATGTGTTATGCCTCTTTTCTCCCTCATACCGCTTGAGATCTACGAACCGCTTGGGGTCGACATGCCGCTTCAGACTGGGAAACACATTCTACAAAATCACCAATAGTCTAAAGACTAGAATACAACATACCGGTTGGAATAGATACCGGTTGAGCTCTAGCTCATACATATAAAGGGGATCTCAATGCAAGTGTGTGTCCATCAATGACAATCATAACATAAACATCAAAAATGCCAACAATCTCCCCCTTTGGCATTGATGGCAACACTTAGGAAAATAAAATTTTGACATCTAAGTGTTTTACAACAAAAACATGCCATTAACAAAATTGTTCCCCCTAAGCATATACACTATCCCTTAATCAATACAATGTATAGCAATTTTGCATACAGAGCATAAACATTGAGATATCAGAGCATAAAGAATATATCAAAATTTTAAAGCCAGATACTTCTCCCTATACTTCTCCAAAATAGATAGAGTACTTCTCCCCCTTTGCCAACAATGACAAAGTATCGTTGAACAACCCTGGTTGCATTTGATATTAAAATAATAAAAGTTTATGACAACAAGGAATAATACTTGTCAAAAACCGATTTATAGTCCTGCAAAAATTGTTTCATTGATAGAGACCAGGACTCAAGTAGGGAGGTGGCCACTTCTTTCTCTACTTACATCTGAGATACCTGTTCTTCCATGGCATCAACTGTGCTCATTTCCTGCGTAACTGTCAAGGCATCCAAGTTCAGATAACACTTCTAAAGAATTTGTAGATGTGGAAGTAAAACTAGTTGTAGCTCCTGCAAGTCTCTAGACTGTGTACTGATCTCTTGCTCCATTTTGGCTGACTGGATCTGAAACTGGTGAACGGTTTGCCCATAAGTTGCAAAGGAATCATAAGGTGGCTTAAATGTGCTCAAGTAAGACTATAAGTCCGTTTGAAGATTTTGCTTCTGAGCTAGCACATCATCATAGAATAGATGGGGTTGACAAATTTTGCTTAGTAGCAGATTTCCCTCATCCAAAGCGTCCCTTATATCCTTTTGGTCTTTCAACAGTTCAGACCTGAGTTCATTCAACTTCTTCACTAGAGAAATGTGAAGAGCCTTTTGATGCTCTTTCTTGACATGTGCCTCAGCTACTTCTTCCAGGCTCTACACCTGATCATCCACTATAGTACATAGTAGCTTAAGCTGTGCTAGTGATGATTCAGTTTTGGGAAGATTGGTACCGGGGATCAAACCGGTAAGGGTGTCTACAGCCGCTTGAATTATATCTTGCTCCTTTTTCCTTCAAATGATTTCAAGGTGCTCTTGAGCAACCTTGATGCTCTGCATTAGCTTTGATTCACTTGCAGACTGGAGTTTGATAGGACTGGTGATATCATCTTGTTTGGCTTGACTCCTAGTTGCCTTCGGAGTCTCTATCTGTGTGCTCTTCACCACTTCCGCTGCCTTGTCCTCTTCCGCTTTCTTTTTCTCCACTTTTCTTTTCTCCACTGCTTTGTCTTCTTCTTCCTTCTTCTTTTTCTCTGCTTCCTTCTTCTTTTCTTGTTCCTTGTCTTCCTCTTCTTTCCTTTTTCTCTCAGCTTCCTTCCTCTTCTTCTCCTCTTCTTTATCTTCCTCTTCCTTTTTCTTCTTTTCCTCTTCCTTCTTCTTCTTCTTCTTTTCTTCCTTATCCTCTTTTTCTTTCTTTTTCCTCTCATCTTCTTGCTTCTTTTTCTATTCATCTTTTCTTTTCTCCTCTTCCTCTTTTCTCTTCTCTTCCTCTTTCTGCTTTTTCTCATCTTCATCCCTCTTCTTCTTCTCTGCTTGTTCCTTAACCACTTCCTGTCTGTCCTTGGCTTGCTCACTGCCCTGTTCGGCCTGTTGCACATGTCCTATTCCCTCAGAAGGTATGTCCTGAGTGACATCTTCTATGTCCAGTGCATCGACATCAATAGTGTCGATTGGTTCTTCAATCGGGTTTCCTTCTTCATCAAAAACTTCACCTGGTTTGGATATAACTGGTTCTTCTTCTGCTTGCCAGTTGGCCAGACGTGCTTTATGAGTTTGGATAGCATGATTCATATGCTAATGAGTGTCTTTTTCAACATCATCAACTCTTCCCTCTCCTTGTGAAGAAGAGCCCTTTATTTTGGTCCAAAACATCAAATAATTTTGAGTTTGAGAGGTCGGGAAAGTACTGTGCAAAGACTTTTTCCCTAATCTCCTGTTCTTTTTCTATGGCACCATTTATTATCTAGTGCCTTATATAAGGAATCTGGTGTTTGAGATTTAATCTTTGATGGCGACCGGTCATTTTTACACAAATAAATAATAATCTCCTGTAGTACTTCTTCTTTCTCCTCATCACTAAAATCACCATAATAATCTACTAAGTCATGAAGTAATTTTCTCCTAATATTCTTTATTGTTCTTTGACAATGTGTCAAATGTTTATATGAGGAGATATCAATATTTACTGGTGCAGATGCTGCTGGTTCATTCTTCTTCATCTTCTTCGTCTATTTGGCCTTCTTTGGCATCTCCTCAGATTCAGTCTCTTTAGAGTTCGGTTCATTTGACTTAGTCTTCCTTTTTCTTTCAAAGATTTTTGCCAGTGCCACTTTCGGTTTCTTCTTTGCAGGTGACCGCTTGGTCACTCTTGGAGTTGCAGTAGTAGCCGGTGCCAATGCTGCAGGCACTGCCTTTGCCTTCTTTGTTGCCGATTCTTTTCCTTTCTTAATAGAGGGTTCCTCGGCTGGTGCAATCCTTTCCAGATAGGTTCCGGTCCTCTTTGCCTTAGGATCAAGAGGTGAGGCAATAAGGGTTGAGGCATACCCTTCCAGCATATCGTACATCACCTCATAGCCCATTGGCTCCACTTCATCGATTCTAGGCTCAACAGCCTCCATTAAGCATTTGTCCACCTCGATGGTGAAACAGATGTCATCTTCATATTTCTTGATGATATCACCTAAGATCCTCATCCTTTGGCTTATCTTCCATCTGAACTCATCAAAATACTTGTTCAGCACATTAGGGTAACCAATTCCGATTGCTTGAATGCTTTCCTTGATCTACTTGGTTACCGGTTTGTTAGGGGACCACTGAACGTCTACTACTCCTGGGAAGTAGCCTTGAAAATAGAAGAACAACCCTACCAGTAGTTGTCCAAACTTGAACCTAAGTGCATTATCTTGTTTGATTTCCTTTAGATTCAACAGGAGTTGTCTCTACATACCGGTGCACAAATCAAATGATGCATCCTCCTTATCATCCGGTAAGCGGCATTTACCACTGCAGCAGATACAGAGTTAATCCTGCTGGCTAAGAATGTCCGGTATCCAATAACCATACACGCATACTTCACCAGATCATCCTTGATAGGATTTACTGTCATGCCTCGTGAGTCACTTGTTGAACCGGTGAGCTTGGCCATTTTAGTTTTGCTTACCGTTCTTAGGGCTGGCACTTCCCCTGTGTTGTAGAAACCAGTGACTGCATGAATTGCCTGAGGCATGATATCATGCATCCTCTCCAGGTACATCTTGTCACCATGGACTTTTCTCAAAATGATCCTAATATGATCCTCTGTAAAGTCTTCCAGAAAGTATACAACATTATGGAGTTTCTTCTTCTCTAAGATACTATATTCCGGTTTGATCTTCTTATCCTTGCCGCAAAATAAACCTAACTGGGTGTGAATAGCTAAAGACCCTAGGTCTTCTATTTTGCAGTCTATGTAGTCGAAGATTCCCTCTTCTACTATCACACCAGTCAGAACTTGTGATAGGGCATTATATTTTGACTTCCTTTGAATGAAACTTTCAGACTCAATGGATGCACTAGAACTGGTATGAGATGCGAAAGCCATTGTAGAATATTTTAAGAACTCGAGGAATACCTTTAAAACATGAATTTAGGGCTTTCTAATTCTCCTTCACTCCACACTCCATCGATTGTTGAATCACCACTTTGTGTTCTCCACTTGACCATTTGCAATTTGAATTTGAATCTCCTTTACGATTTGTCAATTTCTTGAAATCTTAGCTCAAATTGCCTTTTCTTCACTCTGCTCTTTGAAAAACTTTACTTTGCTTGAAAACAGATAGTGAGAAATGATTTGAAAAATGCTTTTATACATGTCTCTCACCTACCACCATTAATGATCCTCTATTAGGGCGTAAACCCTAATTTGCCTTTTTACCATTTTCGGTCTTCTGCCACGTGACAGGTATCACATACTGGTTAAGGTCTTTTACCAGTGTAAACCGGGGGTTCGAAAACATTTTGCCGTTTGCTCCCCCTAAGTCTTTTGAAGCTTGGTTTGTCAGTTCCGATATTTCCACACTAGGTGCAGAAACCGGTTCCTCTTCCAACATTGTTGGTTTCTTCCTCCAGGTTTTGTTCATGTCCGCTTGAACCATTTCAATATCAATTTCTCCTTCTGGAGTGACTGGTATATCATTAGATATACTATTTCTACTTCTGCAGAATCTTGCAATGTGACCCAGTTTGTTGCAGTGGTAGCAAACCAATCCAGGTGCTCTCCAAGGTCCATTGTTCATGTTTCCATTCTTCCTTCTGCATGTTGCAGCAATGTGACCATGACTGTGATAGATCATACAATTTTCTCCCCATCTGGTTTCCGCTTGATGGCCACCGCTTCTTGGCTGATGATTGAAGACATTAAACCGGTTGTGGTTCTGGTTCACAAAAGGTTTAGGACCAACTCCTTGGGTCCTTTGAGGATATCTTCTAGTGTTATTCATCACAGACCTGCATTCAAATGCTCCATGCCCAAACTTGTTGCATGCATAACAATGACCGTTGAACTTATTGGACCTAGATACATTGTTAATAAAGTAAGGAAAATTATTGTAGGCTTTGCTCCTACATACATTGACAGTGTGTCCTTCTTTAAGATAGTTAAAGCAAACAGGCTTGAATTTTTGCTTACCTTTTCCTTTGAATGTCGGTTGCTTCTTTGATGCGTCAGCATTTGTTCCTGAGGATTCTCCTTCCTCATGTCCAGAGAAACCAAGTCCATTGGTATTGTTTACTGGTCTAGCCGACTCAAGCTTCTGCTCTAGCTTAACAGTACTTTTGCTAAACTTAGCAAGTATTTCCTTAGACTCGAAGAGTTCTTTGGAAATAGCAGTATTTGTCTCCATTAGGCTTGCATTTTCAGAGATGGCTATGCTCAGTTCATCTTGTACTCCTTCTTTTTCCATTCTACTCTCATGAAGGCGAGCAGTCAGTGCACTAATCTCTTGTTTCAACTTGGAGATCTTATGATCTCTGTCCTTCACCAGATCTTCAGCTTTCCTCCGGTTCTCAAGCTCTTGACTAAACCGGATAGTTAGTCCTTCCAACTCCTTTCTCAGGTTGGAGTTTGATTCATTCAACTTATTTACTTCTGCTATCATGGCTTCCATATCTGCTTCATCTGCAGAACTATTTTCAGATAGCTCCATCAACTTTTTTGCATGTTCTCTCCTTTTTGCTTGAGATACCTTGTATTTGACCATAAGATCATCATAGGCTTGCTCAGACTGAGTGAGCCATTGAGTAAGTTCCCTCAAGGTGTATTCCCCCATATCTCTTTCCAAGTGGTTAAACTTATAGAAAGGTAGGCTCTGATACCAATTGATAAATACTAAGAGGGGGGGGGGGGGGTGAATTAGTATGCCAAAAATCTCTGCACTAAAACACTTAAACAGTCTGAAGATAAACTGGTAAAATAGTTTAACAGACAGACCGGTTATCACACATGCAAACCAAAATGCAAATAAAGCATTCACCCATAAAAGCAATACAACCATAACAAAAGATATTTGACATGGAAACCCAAATGGGAAAAACCATGGTGAGATGGAACTCACAAGTCACTATCTGCAGAATAGGAACCAGACCGGTTAAGGTCTTACAATGTTCTTCACCAGAACAGATCCTGTTAGGAATCTCAATCTATGTTAGGAGATAAGTCTAATTAAAGACTACCTTGCTAGAGGATTTTAGATTCACAAAGGTGAACCACCTTGTTAGAGGATTTTATAAAAGGCTTTTGGGCCTACCCGGTTAAGGGCTATAGACTTGTCAAAGATGTGAGTAATCAACAAGTGTTTGATCTATCTAATAGCACAGACTGCTTGGTTAGATCCAGTATAGCTCACAGCTAATGCATTCCAGCATTACTATAGTCTTCTCTATCTCTCACTCAGTTACAACTTGATCTTCTCAGATAAGATCACTCTTGCAACAACTCATCAACCACCTTAAACCCTAGCACAACATAAACCCTTCCAGCAACAACCTAAAACCCTAGACATGATGTCCTTTAAAAGGAATTTGATTTCATGTCGGTCCAATAGGATTACATTACAATTTCCTAGGTTCAATGAATCTAGACATACTCAGTAACATGACAGAAGAAGCACTGTCAGTGTGTCGGCACCATCAAACAATCGGTGGATTGTAACTCATCACAAAATTCCGGTTGGTAACTCATCACAGAGTATTACCAGTTCATACAAAATACCGGTTGTCGGTTTGACAAAAATGAAGACTGGTAAGAATGTGTTATGCCACTTTTCTTCCTCGTACCGCTTGAGATCTACAAATCGCTTGGGGTCGACATGTCGCTTCAAACCAGGAAACACATTCTGCAAAATCACCAATAGTCTAAAGACTAGAGTACAACATACCGGTTGGAACAGATACCGGTTGAGCTCTAGCTCATACATATAAAGGGGATCTCAATGCAAGTGTGTGTCCATCAATGACAATCACAACATAAACATAAAAAATGCCAATAGATCATTTATTATCTTTTGAGTTTATTTTAAAATTTAGTAGATAAAAGTAGAGTTAAATATAGAGTATATTTAGCGAAATTTAAAGTTTTTTAGTATAAATATGATCTGTTATTGATAACATTGAATGAGAATGCATATTTAAGAATAATGCAAGGAGCAATTAAAATTAGAGTGGCCTTATGGAAATTAACATACACATCTTACTTTCCTTTCAAGTGAGACATAATATCCTCATCAAGTTGGTGTGTCAAAAAATCATAAACAATTTGGTACTAGAAGGAGAAATCTACAAGAAGTATATGTCCTGATTTGATCATAGTCTATTTTTGGGGATCATGAGTTTCTTTATCTTACACAACATGGGAAACCATATTCAAAAAGGGGAAAAACCTAGAGAAAATATATCTATATGTTGCAAGGTGTGCGCCCTTGGTCTCAGTGCAACATAAGTGGTGGGTTTGCGACATGGCTTAACTGCCTCACGTGGATTCTATGTTTCTGGTGGTTGTAATGGGAATTGACAGGTCGACCTTTTGGTGCAATGGCAACCATACCCAACAAATGGTATAAAATCTTGGTCACGGGTTCAAACTGTTAGGATTCCCAAAGATACTGAGAGGGGGGTGGTGAATTAGTATCTAACCGGTTATAGAATTTACTTGATTTAAAACTGTATATGGTGAAAATGGAAACAACAATATTGAAAGACTAAATGAATTCAACCACAAAAACCCTAGCCTAACAACAACAAAGATCCACCATAACATATGAAGATTACCTAAGACAATGCAAATCAAATGAAATCATAAAGAATATACCATCACATGTCCAATAGGGTTTGAATCTCCATTCTTCCTATCTCCATTGATCTTGCTTGATATATTTGCTCTCAGATTTTATGTGCACAAGAGCTCAACAAAGAATGGAAATGTGGTTGCAAGTAGGATCACATGTAAAAGTGCAAAGACATAGTGTAGTTGAGTAATCAAGTAGTTAGTCAGTTAGGGTTGATAATGAAGAAAACATATCCTTATATAGAAGACACTATATGAAATGGAGGGATACGATTGAGAGGTGTAAAAGATAAATGGTCGGCTATGATTAGAGGGTAGGTAAAAGAAATAATAAAATAATGAGAGGGGTAGGTAGTGTAGGAATTAAGAGATGAATGACATGTGTCATGGGTGGAAAAGGCTAATGAATTAATTAAATAAATAAAGATTTATTTAATTAATAGAAGAAGTGGGATCAATTAAATAAATAAGATATTTATTTAATTTAGGAAAAGGATAATTTAAATAAATAAATGTATTTATTTAAATGAGAAATAAGGCTAGAAGAGGATAAATGAATTAATTAAATAAATAAAGATTTATTTAATTAATAGAAGAATTAGGCTAAAATAATTAAATAAATAAAGACATTTATTTAATTAAACTGGACAATTTTAGGTGTCTACATTTTGCCCCTCTTTGAGACAATGCAGCTTGTCGCGTTGTTTCAAAGAAGATAATATGAACTGATACAAAGTTGCCCCAAGATGGGAATGATATGCCCCCTCAAGAGATTGGATGAAAATGTCTGAAAAGATTGCAGACAATCTCTCGATAAGAAAGAAAGGCTAGAATGGACTGACAAGATAGAACAGAGTGACAGAGTCACAGGATAAAGAAGACTGACTCGGGAAACGAGGGCTAGGGCTAGGGAAGTCTATAAGATAGACCATGAGGGAAAAACATCCTCATTGTCATCCACACATCCAAGAGATCAAAGTGTAGAGAGAGAATAGAGCAGTAGCAGTCAACAGCGATGGTATTGGTGCATAGATTTGATCGTTTTCGCTGATTTTAGAGGCCAATAGATGCAGGAGAGTCGGTAAGTACCACAAAACCTCTTTGTACTTTATCGCAATAAATTTTGTCATTAATGTATGCTAGGTAGTGCAATAAATGTGCTTTAGGATAATGTCAAAAAATGTCAAAAATGTGTAGGCACATTTGCGTTGGTGCCAGGCGCGTCTAGGTTGGCTAGGCGCGTCTGCGTTGGTGCCAGGCACGTCTATGCTGGGAAAAGTGTCTGTGCCAAATGTGAGCACGTTTGCATTGTGCAGGCGTGTTTGTGAAATGTGGGCACATCTGTGCAGGATAGGCACGTCTGTGCAGGATAGGCACGTCTGTGCAGAGCAGGCGCATTTGTGCAGTCTGTAAGCACGTTTATGTTATGAAGGCGCGTTTATGTCTTCAAGGTCAAATCAACAGTTCTGTGATGAACATACGCTGTCGATTGGATAAGCTGCTGAGAGGATACACTCAAGCAGGCCCTCTAAGGAAGACTAGGATAGCGAATAGGGCTAGGATTGACAATTCTGTGATAGAACATATGTTGCCAATTATGAAACTACTCAAGAGGATACACTCAAGCAGAGGCCCTAAGATAAGATAGATCGAGGCACTTTGTGATGAACAGTGAGTACCAAGACATAGTACTTTGTGATGAACAGGAAGTACTAATATGAGCAGCACTTTGTGATGAACAGGGAGTGCAACTATGAGTAGCACTTTGTGATGAACAGTGAGTGTCACTTTGACTGACATGATTGATTTGCTTAACTACAAGAGTACTTGCCTATGCTAGAGTCATGGGAGAGATTCCCATCGACTCAGAGGTTACGACCATAGTTGACATTTAAGGATAGGGCTGCTATTAAGGTTATGGGTTTGAGATATATTCTGTATGTGCCTAAGTTTCGAGCGAACATGGGTTTGTTGATTGCACTTGCTAAGAGGTGGCATTCTGAGACATGCACTTTTCATATGTCGATGGGTGAGATGACAATCACCTTAGAGGATGTGTATAGGATATTGTGGATACCGATCGATGGGGAGCTAATACCCTACGATCGAGATGGAGATAGGGAGGCCCTGAGATGAGTGTTCCAGGATCCGGGACTGGAGATGAGGGCTAGACACATGGCATGGGACACGATGGCAGCAACAGGACTAACACTACCAGTAGTGCTAGGAGGAGTGATCAGTGGGTTCCTGTGTCCAGACAGGGCAACATGGGGGTTGGTTGTGAGCTGGGGGAGCACCTTGGAGACACTGGTTACACAACATACCAGATATGCCTGGGGACCGTGCATGCTGGCACACTTGTACTATGAGCTTCATTAGTTTGTTTATCATATATCTGTAGGATTGGGCTGCGAAGTTACATTATTGCAGGTTTGGGCATATGAGCATCTGCCAGTCACACAACTGATACATTTCAGAGGCTGGGGTGATGGACGCAGTTTTTTTTATTTATATGATATGATTACCTCACAACCACGGATTGGTAGGTTGGAGCATTGGCATTGAGTGATTGATGAGATTGACACTGTGATATGGAGGCCACACTGCGAGTGTGAGCAGTGGGAGGATGATGTAGTGGATCTGCCATACACATTTAGGAGCAGATATCTGATTAGGTAGATGCCCTATGTACTGGAGAGACAGTTAGTGGACAGGGTATGCAAGCAGTTTGACAGGATCCAGTGGATGCCATGGGGTTCTAGTATGTTTGTGCAGACAGTACGAGACCAGGCACACTTTGGGCCACTGTTATCATATGATCAAGTCGTGATGCAGCTGGTAGAGATGGTGCCCATGCCATGGGATATGTGGCCTGAGATTGAGGATGCAGGTATGGATGCATAGTACACTACATATTGGGAAGAGCATCTATTTCCATGATTGACAGACCCAGGGGAGCAGATAGATGGAGATGGTAGAGGGGATGAGGATGAGGATGGAGATGGTGGGGGTAGAGGCCGAGGGAGGAGGCAGGGTGTAGTTGGAGAGAGGAGAGTGGCTCCACGGAGAGAGGGTGGGGAGGAGAGACAGGCTCGGGTGGTGAGGGGTCGTGGTGGATTGCCACTATAGGTGCTAGCAGCATAGGGTCCTAGACAGGTGTAGGGACAGGGACAGAGGCAGGTACAGGTATAGGCAGAGGCATAGGCATAGGCACAACCACCAGTACAGGGGGAGCCATAGGCACAGGCACAGGCACAGGGGGCCGAGGAGGAGGAGGATGAGCTATTTGAGCTAAGGGAGATTTGCCAGGGATAGGCAGATGAGATCTAGGATTTGGAGAGTGAGATAGCTAGGCTCAGGAGACAACTGAGAGATACTGAGCTGGAGCGGGATTAGGCTATCCAGTGTTATACTGAGGCTGAAACAACACTAAGGGCTGGGAGGTAGGCGGCAGAGGACACAGGGGCTGGATACGCCTATGTTCTACGGGTAGGGGAGGAGATAGGTTATTGGCGAGACCTATACTATGGGACAGTGCCATTGGAGTAGCGAGCAAGGAGCTTCTGCAAACCATCGCAGACAACAACGACTACTAGAGGGAGTCAGAGGAGACAGGCGTCCAGCGATGGGGTTATGGGTCCTCCACCACCACCAGATAGAGGGGGTAGGAGAGATGATCCTAGGGTGGGTCCTTCTAGGGCTCAAACTCCATCGAGGCCAGGCAGATCTAAGGGAGGGAGTTCATCATAGCCATAGAGGGCTCCCTATGTATCAGTTTTGTACCATTTTGTATTATGATGTAGACACCTTCGGGTGATTGTAGCCATAAGATTTTGAGATCATTGTATCATGACACTTTTGATTATATATATATAAGATGATTCATCTTTGCGGCAACTATATTCATGTGTACCTATGTGATGCTTATGTTTCTATGTGATGCTTATGATATGGATGCAAATATGTACATAATAAAATGCAATGTTTTTTGTTCTTTTATGTTTTAAATGTTATGCCAATGTAAATGTGAATGTGAATGTATGAAATGCAAATGAATATGATAATGCAAATAATTATTTACATGATGAAAATGTAAAATGTGCTAATATGTGTTGTGTGTAGGATGTGATGCAATTGTGATATCTATATGTATGTATGAAATGCTTATACGTGGTAATATAGGTGCAACTACATGAAATGCAGATATTTTTGGCATGTCATTATACTCAATCATGTGATAGCAGGCTACACGGACTCAAGAAGGATGATGGAAGTCAATCAAGAATGGGGGATGGAAGACAGAAGATATGAAAGTGAAAAGAGCTTCTTGTGCGTTATCATCATTGAGCTTTATTATGGCAAGTAGGTTATAACAATCAAGGCATATGTTCGACCTAGAAAGTCATTGTACCCATTTGCATGGAGATAAGATAGTCGCAAACAAGAAATGCCCCAGTTCACACTAGACTAACAACGTCCTCATATCCTTGGACAAGTCATAGCATTACTAAGAGACAATCCACAAACAACAAAGAAAAATAGGTGACGATACCCCATCCTCGCCTTTTTAGTCAAAGACATCTTGGAGATAGAATCTCTAGTCAGAGACATCTTGGAAAAGCTAAAAGACATGTCACCAGAAAGATAAAATCAAAAGAAAACCAAGACTCGACACCAACATCCACTATAGTCCTCAAGTTTAGAGTCTCTTGTCACTTGTATAAGTCTTATTTGATTGTGGTCACAATGTTTACTTTCACAAAAATGATAGATAGCACTAAACCATAATTTTGTTTGAGTCTGTTGAAAGATTTGATTTGTTGAAAGTCCATTATTGTTGTTGTGTCTCATCTAAAACTAACTGAATCCATGTAACTGATACTTTATTGTGGAGAAGATGGAACTTTATTGCGGATTGGCGATGCAGATGCTGCTTTATTGTGGATTGTGCGTGAATAGACTGAAGAAAGTTGGAAGAAACTATACTCCTTAGAAAATGTGATGTTCTTAGTTCCACACCCATCACTAGACATAGGATTTTCCTTAGCCGCAGATAGGAGCTGATTTATTATGGATGGAAAGAGGTGAAAAGAAATTTTTTAATGAATGGCTAACCAATCTTAGGTAGATCAATGACAAGCCATGATGGGAATGGGTAAGTTTATTTATGAATGGATAGGTTGTGAGTGTGTGCAAAGTGAAATGATGAAATGGAATCCTGAAGGAGGGAGGAGCAATGTCTCTACACATGGCACCGGTGACCCTGTTTTCACCATGGTACTTGCCCAGGGTGCCACCAAAGTGGTTTTCATCGTTGGACGAAATTTTTTCTCTTTACTTTTTGATTTTTTGATTTTTTTGTTGTCACAAGGCACCTGTTTGCTAGGTTTTCACCAAGTAATGATTTTTTATGTTTTATGATTTTTTTTTGTATTTTTCATTTTTTTTGTATTTTGTTTGTATTTTTTTGTGTTTTTTGATTTTTTTGTATTTTTGAATTGGGATACTCTGAAGAGCTATGTGTAAAACCTACGAAGGTGCATGTTGTTGATAGGATCCTCCAAGGGTTCACCCTCTATGGTTGAGAGTTGATATGCACTAGATCCATATGTTGCTGTGATGATGTAAGGACCAAGCCAGTTTGGTTTGAACTTGCCCTTCTTCTCTCTGTCTTGTTATTTTTTAGGATTTTCTCTAAGAACCAAGTCACCTACCTCAAATGTGCGAGGCTTGACTTTATGATTGTGTAGCGTCGTAAATTGTACGCACTTGCTAGGGTGGTACAATTTCACACCTAGTTTAGCACCCGCCTTGGCGCATTTTGCATTTTGCATTGCATTTCCCCTTAGCACTTAATTAATTAAATTAATTAGGTCTAAGGTTCTGATTTATCATCTCCCATATCATAAAGTTGGGCCCTTTTCATTAAAGTGTGCCCCTTTCATTTTATTCTTCCAATACATCATTTAATCAAAAACCCTAATTAGGTCCTATTTTGAACTTGGGGGCTTGATTTCGGGGGTCAAAACATCTCGAAATCAGTTGTAACTTCAGGATTCTCTCTAAAATCATCACATCCGACGGCCCTAAAAATTTGGTGAAAAGTTGTCGGGACCATGGCGCCCGGCGTGCACATGGTCTCGGACATTTTTCCCGAAATTTTAGGAGCATGATCCAATCATAAAATAAAGCTTAACCCCAAGAAATTGGCGGGAGATTCAATCTCTAGGTCGGCCAAAAGTTGAAATTAAGACCTAGGGTTTCATATATAAGAGCTCTCTTTCTTCATTTGAAAGGACCGAAATTTTGGTTTAAAGGGCCTTCTAGGTAGCGAAAGAGCAGATCTTTGAAGACTTCAACAACATTCAACATCCATCCATCAAGAATTCATCAATCTCATTCATCTATTTAGGGTTTTGAAGACATTGAAGAGCAATAGGGGATTACCGACTGAAGATTGGCTTGTACCCCTCCCTTGGGGTAGGGTATGATTTCATGTTGTTTTCATGTCTTTGCATAAGCTTCATCATATCATTTGTATTCATGCTTTAGATCACTTTGCATCTTGATTTGGAGCACTTACATTATCATTTACAAGCAATTAGGGTTTACTTTCTAGGTTGCTCTAGTTTGCTTACTTGCATTTTAGGATCTTGCACACACACAAGGTCGGCACACACAATACATTTTACAATACAACTTGGCTATTCGTGGAGGTGGAAATCACCGAAGTGGGGGTTTGACTAAGGCAAAACCCTATATAGCCGCCCAAAACACCTTTTCAGATATAAGTGCAGATTTCGGGATTCAGACGACGCCGCAAGTTACAGATCCGAAAGAAGCAGACTGAGACAGAACAACACACCAAATTGCAGAGAAAAAGACCAGGACAGGGGCGTCGGGCGCCCTGGTCCTGCCAGGACAGGGGCGCTAGGTGCCCTGGTCCCTGGGACAGGGGCGCTGGGCGCCCTGGTCCTTCTATCAGACAACAACTTTCTGACAGCTTTTCAGGTTGCAAAACAGCAGTTTCAGGGGCAGAATCAGGACAGTGGCGCCCGCGCCCCTGTCCCGAACATTTTCACTCAGATTTTAACTCCGGGTACACATCTGCATTCTTGTCTTTTCCTTGTGTTTACAGCTTTCCATTATTTAAGTTCAATTCTGCAAATCTTGTTATTAGTTCATACTTGCACTTTAGGGTTTGGGATTGAACTTGCATCATTTTATCTTTCAATTACAACAAAGGAATAGAAATCCTAATAGGTAGCCTGTGGCTTTCTCTTCCACAAGAAGAAGTAGCCAATTGTGTGATACCTCTAGGCTCTTTCGTATTCCACAAGTGTGTGGTTAAAAGTGAGATTAGGGCATGTTTGCTTAGTGTCACTTTTTCTCCCACACAGATTGTAGTTGTGACTCATTCATTGTTGATAAGCCTTGAGATGATTAAAAGTAGATTGTCATCGTTCATCCAATAGTTCAAGTTCTTGCAAGCGAGAGACCCTAAAGTCTTCATCATTGATAATGTTTTGCAAAGAGACTCATAAAGAGGGTAACTCAACCTCAATAGGCAAGATAGCTTCAGTGTCATAGACAAGTGAATAGGGTGTAGCTCCTGTAGGTGTGCGGACGCTTGTGCGGTAAGCCCAATGTGCGGGATTAAGTTGGATATGCCAATTACAGCTAGCGTCGTAGACTGTCTTTTTCAAGATTTTAAGGATTGTTTTATTAGACGCCTCAGCTTGACCGTTACCTTGGGGATAATAAGGTGTGGGAAAATGATGGGTAATATGGAAGTAGTCACAAAGTTCACGAACATCCTGATTTTTGAAGGGACGCCCGTTATCAGTGATGATGGAAACAGGAATACCGTATCGACAAATGATATAGTTGAGAATGAATGTATCAATTTGTTTTCTAGTGACTTGTGTGAGAGGCATGACTTTGATCCATTTTGTGAAATACTATGTGGCAGTGATGATGAATTTATGATCATTGGAAGATGGAGGGTGTATCTTGCCTATGAGATCGAGTCCCCACTGACAAAATGGGCCAAGGAGTCACAATTGGTTGAAGTTCTTGCACTGGTGCATGGATGAGGTCTCCATGAAGTTGACACTGCTTACATTTCTTGACAAACTGATATGAATCTTTTTCCATATTGGGCCACTAATATCTAGTCCTGATGAGTTTCTTGGCTAAGGTAGGACCACTAGAATGTGGACCACATATCCCTTCATGTACTTCACGTAACGCAATCTGAGCTTCGTCACTTTCTAAACATCTAAGAAGAGTGCCATCTAGACCTCGACAGTATAGGATATCGGCTAAAATGATATATTGAGAAGATTGGTGAATGAAAGTGCGACGTTGGTTATTGGATAGGTCAGGAGGTAGGATATTGTCACGAAGGTATATGAAAATGGAACCGTATAACTAGAACTCAGGACCAACAACACATATCATCTCAGTAGGAGTGATTTCATATGAGGGAACCAAAAGGTTATCCACCAAGAACTCATAGCGAGTCTCATTTGGTGGTAGATCAATTAGTGAAGCAATTGTAGCCATGGCATTCGCGGCTCTATTATGCTCTCTTGGTATCTGCTCAAAGTCTATCTTCGTGAAATGTTGTTTCAGGTCATCCACCATTATTTTGTAGGGCATTAATTTCTCATCCTTTGTTTGGTAGTCATTAGTTGCTTGACGAATTACAAGTTGAGAGTCCCCAAAAACATGAAGTTCCTGGATCTTCCACTGAACTGCAATCCATAATCCAGTTGTTAATGCCTCATATTCCGCTATGTTATTAGTGCAGGAAAATGATAATCGATATGATTTTGGTATAGAATCCCCTTGAGGGGTTATGAAGAGGATGCCAGCTCCTGCCCCATGCTGTGTGTATGAGCCGTCAAAGTATAGTTGCCAAGACTTTGCATGTGACACCGTTAAAATGGATTCATCTAGAAATTCTGAAATTAGAGGAACATCATCTAACATGGGAGCATCTGCTAACTGATCTATGATAGCTTGTCCTTTTATTGCTTTTCTATCCACATCCTTGATGTCGAATTCACTCAGGAGCATCACCCATTTGGCTAGTCGCCCAGTAAGTGTTGCTTTATTGAGAAGGTATTTCAATGGATCGATCCTTGCAACCAACTTAGTCTTATGAGTTAGCATGTAATATCATAATTTCTGCAAAGCAAAGACCACGGTGAGACATGCATGCTCAATTGGTGTGTAGTTTAGCTCGTATCCCACCAATGTGTGATTGATATAGTATACTACCTTTTCTTTGCCCTCAGCAACTTGTTGTGCTAAGAGTGCCCCTAGTGCTATTGAATTAGCTGATATGTATAGTAATAAAGGTTGGTCCACAACTGGTGGCATAAAAACTGGTGGATTCAGAAGATAATCTTTAAATGCCTGAAAAGCTTGTTGACAATTATCACCCCATTTGAATTTGATGTTTTTATATAGCAAGCGCTGAAAAGGATTACACTTATATGCAAGTTGTGCTATGAATCTTTGTATGGACTAGAGTCTCCCTTTCAAAGATTGAAGTTGACTGATGTTTCATGGTGGTTGCATCTCTAGGATGGCCTTGACTTTTGCTGGATCAGCTTCGATTCCTCTTTTTGATACAATGAATCCTAGGAGCTTCCCGGAGGTTACTCCAAAGACACATTTCTTGGGGTTTAATCTTACTTTATACTTTTCCAATCGATCAAAGATGACTGAAAGTATGTCCAAATGTGTATCTTTGTCTATTGATTTACCCAAGAGGTCATCAACATAATCTTCCACAGTCACGTGCATGAGATTATGAAAGATAGTAGTCATGGCTCTTTGATACGTAGCGCCTGCATTTTTTAGCCCAAAGGGCATAACATTCTAGCAGAAAGTTCCCCAAGGACAAGTGAATGTTGTTTTGTGCTGGTCCTCGGATGCGATTTTTATTTGATTGTAACTAGAGAATCCATCCATCAAAGATAACATTGCATGACCTGATGTGAGATCAACAATCAAGTCAATATTTGGTAATGGAAAATCATCCTTAGGACAAGCTTTGTTGATGTCTCTAAAATCTATACATATTCTGATACTACAATTTGGTTTACTGACAAGCACTAAGTTGGAGATCCATTTGGGATAATCAATTGGGCGTATGTATCCGACATCCAATAATTTCTCAAGCTCTACTTTGACTAATAATGCGACTTGTGGATGCATCTTCCTTAATTTCTGTTTCACTGGTTTTGCCCATGGTTTAACTGTCAAATGATGCATTACCAAATCCGGATCCAATCCAAGCATATCAGTGTATGACCATGCAAAGTTGACTTGTCATTCTGTGAAGAAACTTATGAATTTTGACCTTTCTGACTCTGTCAAAGATTGAGCCAGGAATATGTTGTGTGGAACTTCTTCTGTGCCAATGTTTGTTTTGATAGTCTCCTCTACCAACATGGATGACTTTTCCTCATATGATGCTAGGAGAATGTCGAGCCTTCCATCTTCAGGTGCCTCAGAGAGGTTTTCGCCCTCAGATACGTCCTTTCTTTTTACTTTTTTGGGGTCAGACAATGCCACAATGTGGTTTTCACCATAAGACCCTCGGTTTGTTTTTATTTTTATATTTTTGTGACTAAAAGGCCCGACACCCTCACCAAAATATGCCATGCTATTGAGTTCTATAGTGTACCCCGCTTTATGGTCCCTAGGGGGAAGATCATCTCGTATGTCAAGATAGTCAATACAAGATTCATCATTTTAGAATGTGTCAAACTGTGCAGGTCCTTCATGGTCCCAGTCAATAAGTTGGTGGTGAACAAGGGGAAGGCCTTTGATGTCTTCGAAGTTAGCAGGGCTAAGAGTGAAGATGCAGTTATGTTCAAGTATGTCGAGGTAGTTATCAAGGTCATCATTGGCACTCTCCTCATCAGTCTCGATTGTGAACGAATCCAAATTATTATTACTAGTAGCGCATTATGGGACAAGTGTTCTCATTCTATGTGATTTCAACCTAGGACCTAGAGGCAAGGACTGTATGGGATCCTCCAGGGTTGTTTCTTCACCAACTTTGAATTTTTCATAAAATTCCTCTTCTTCTATGGGTTCATCTAGCTCTCTGAATGTCTCGGTGAGCTCGTAGTCACTGGTGTATTTGTCTAAACCCCATTCCCATTCATTGGAATCTGTGGAATACCGATTCTCTTGTTGAATTTTGGCAGCTTTGATTTGTAATGCTTCTTTTGTCCTTTGAGTGTGGACCTTGGAAGTCACGAAACCAAGTCCCTTCGAGCGTTCCTTTTTGAATGTCAATTTAGGTTATAAGGGTTCAATGATGCCTTCCTTTCTTAAGCCAAGAGGGCTTTTGCCATCATACCCAAAATTTTGTAGAATCTTGAACCCTTTGCCATACTTTTCACATGGTATGTTGATGTGACCTTGTGTATCATTTTCAAGGTCTTTGTAAAGAATTTTGTATAAGTCTTCCTCTTCCAGTTCACCCCATCTTTGAAAGATAGTAGGGTCCCATTTGAGTAGAATGATAGATATCTGCTTATTAGGATGTGGTCTTCCATATTCTTTTGGTGAACTCATGACTTGTTGTAAGTACATGGTTTGATTCAAGGTGTATTCACCCATGCCCTTGTCCTGAAATTTGCCTTTAAGCTCACCTTGTTTTGATGTCGAAGGTTTTAATGATTCAGGATCAATGTATGCAGAAGAAGGAACAAATTCCCTATTACTTGGAATGATCATTTCAGTTTTTGGTCTCAAGTTATTGCAGTATATGAATGGATTAGGATCTCCATTAACTGTTATTTCAACTCCATTGTGAGGAAACTTAATGCATTGGTGGTATGTAGATGGGACTGCCCTCATTTCATGAATCCAAGGACATCCTTGTAATATATTGTATGTGAGATCTAGGTCTAGGACTTGACAAACCACATCCTTTGTAACTAGCCCAACTCTGAGAGGTAAGGTGACTGTGCCCTTGGATGAATGCTCTTCATTATCATATGCCTTGATGGTAATTTTGTTTGTAGAATTCACAACTTTATCAGAATATCTCAATTGTTTAATAGTGCTTAATGTACAAATGTTTAGACCTGCTCCTCCATCTATCAGGACTCATTTTATTCGATGTTTGTGTATGAAGGCTTCAATGTGTAAAGGTGCATTATGTGGCTGACTTACGGAGGCATCGTCATCTTCTGTGAATGTAAGGGAGTGTGGAATAGAAAGGTATCCCACCATGGCTTGAAACTGGTCCACGTTCAAATCAGTAGGAACAATAGTGTCTCTCAAGATTTGATCAAGAATGGCTTTATGTGTGGGGGATATGTGTTGGTATTTTGGTATGGTTTTGTCATTGATGTCAACACCTACTAATACACCTACTTTGGAGATCCAGCAACATTCACCGGCAAGCAAGTAAATTGTGCAATAGTTACTGGTATATGGTTCACCAGTAGGATATATTGTTCACCAGTACCTGGAATGATATGGAAGACACTTGTTAATGTCGAAGACATCATGTGGACACTTTATTTTGAAGAAATAATCATTGGTACATTCATATTTTCATATTTGCTTTTACCGGCAAATAGGTCCAAGTTATCTAGGGTTACACCGGCAGGTTTATCTTTTCCAGATCAGCATGGCATGCTATGGAGATGATTTATTATTGTTGTAAATGCATTAAGCCGACATGTTTAATCAGTTATTGCATCGGATATTATATTGTTTGTAAAATGTTTTTATTGTAAATCTTGTAGAGCCGACCTACTAAAATTGGTCTTAGGGTATAGTATAAATGTAAGATCTTGTTTGTAAGATCAAGTGTGGAATGTGAAAAAGAATTGAGTGAAGGTATATGCGAGATCAAGCGAGGATATACATGAAGACATCATTTGAAGGTGAAGTTAGGTTTTTGTAGAAGCATATCCGCATTACACTGGTACTGAATCAAGCATATGAAGATGCTATTTTGTGCAGTACATTCTTATTGGATTTAACCATCCAACTGTAGTCAATGTGACTCCCATTTGTGATTGAGCAGTGAGCTCTAGGATGTTGGCCTTTCTGCATGTGCAGACCCCATTTATGTACACATACTATCTGCAGTAGTATCATCTGATTGTGGGTAAGGTTTCCCATCGTGGTTTTTCCCCTTACAGGGTTTCCACGTACAAATATTGGTGTCATGTGTTGTGGATGACTTTATGTTTATGTTTCATGCATTAATCCTTACCGGTATAGCAATTTACTGTTAACATTGTCTACCAGCATACTTAACTGGTTTACCGGTATTAAGCATTAAGTTCGTTAATAAGTTTTTTTTGAATTTATTTGACAACTGATTCACCCCCCCCCCCCTCTCGGTTGTCTCCGGGACCTAACAATTGGTATCAGAGCCTAGTCCTCTTTTGCAGAAGTTTAACAACTTGAGGAGATCCAATGTCTACTAATTATTTCAGGAAGGACAGTCCTAAACTTGATGGAACCAACTATGGGATATGGAAGATCAGAATGGAGACACATCTGAATTGCATTGGTAAAGACATCTGGGAAGTTACTGTAGATTTATAAAAATGACCATATTCCTAAATGAATATTTTATGTTCATTTCCCTATTTAATTAAATCTAATTTAATTAAATTATCCACATTCTTCTATTTTATTAAGTAAATTACTTAATTTATTTAAATAAAATTCACTATATTCATTTAATGAATAAATCATTTTATTCAATTAAATCCCCCTAGCCACTTTTAATTAAATTCAAATTTAATTAAAAAGTTATCCTAAATTGAATAAATCAAATTTATTTAATTACAACCAAATTGAATGAAAATCAAATAATTCAATTAAATCCTATTATCCCCCCCATCCACTTGCAAAAACCCAACCCCTTCCTAATCCCTTCTAGAATCTTCTAATCGATTCTAATTAACCTAAACCCCCTCTAAACTTTGTCACATCCCTAAGCAAAGGGAGGTCACTTCTCAAATGGCCCAAAGTCTTGGATAACCATTGAAGGTTTTCAACCTTCAACCACCAAAACCCCCAAAGTCTTTGAAAACCATTGAAGGCTTCCAACCTTCAACCACTTAATCCCCAAAGTCTCCAATAACCATTAATGGTTATTTCAAACCCTCCCACATGGTTAAAACATTTGTTTTGACTCAACCTCTACCCAACCCAAGGGTCTCATCAGGCCATTAATGCTTTGACCATGATTATCTCTTAATCATTGGCACAAAGGTTTATCTTTGGATTAGATCCTAATTCATTGGGTAAACCTAACTTAGACTTGACCCTTAGCCTTTAGATAACCATGAGGTCTTCTCAGGCCTTTAATGCCTCCAACCTCTTCTTTCAACCCAATCCTGTGTTGACATTTGTCACCATTTCATTGGTGCCAATTGTGCACATGGATCCCCAACTTTCAAACCTGGCCCTTGATTAAACCTTTCAATCTTGACCATCCATTGCCCTGTTTGTGCTATAAATAGAGCTCTCATTCCTCCATTCTTAACAATCATCTTTCAAATTTGAAGCATCACACTTATGCTCAAATTCTTCCAAGCCTTTATATCATTTTTATGCTCATCATTTAGCCTCTTTTAGATCATAAATTAGACTAATATGCATGCTTAGATTACTTTATTTACCATTTTAGCTCAATCATAGACTAAATATAGTATGCTAGGATAGTATTCATACTAACCCCGTCATCTTATCATTTAGTTTATTGCATTTTAGTATCACACATAGCTTAACATTCATCTCATACTAAAATCGATTAAAAATCTCTCTCGTTCTCATATTTGCCATCCCTAAGCCATTTTGCTCAGTAATCTGAGAGCAAAACATTGGTTTGAGGGACATTGTGAGATAGAGAACCATGGGACCCTCCTTGGGAAGCTGAGTAACACCACGTTACTCCATAGCTTGCATCAAGAAGTCCTGTGTGTGTGTGTGGACTGATATTTATCATTATTTTTCACATATTTAGTTTTATTAATCCATTTTTCCCACATACATTTCTGGCGCCCACCGTGGGGCACGCACCCCAATAACCTATCATTTTTTAAATTTGAAGACTTTTGCAGGTACGCGGGAAACTAGGATTAGCGCGTCTAAGAGATATTTTAGCGCATCCGCCAAACAGTTTAGCGCTTCTAGCCTACTGTTTAGCACGTGTGCTTCCTGTATTAGCGTGTCGAAACTGTTTCCTAGCGCATGACCCTATTTGACAAATTTTCCTGTAGGTGTCGACGCCGGCGAAACACAGATTAGCGCATGTACCAGACAGATTAGCGCATCCGATAAACCTTTTAGCGCTTTAAATACATATTCCAGCGCGTTGAAGCAAACAGTTAGCGCGTAAGATTCAAATTTTTCCTGCACAAATGGATCGCGGGAAATATCAAAAACATAGATTAGCGCGTATAACACATAGAATAGTGCATCTGAGAAACAGAATAGCGCACAGAAAAGAAACAGTAGCGCATTCGAAGAGTATTGTAGCGCGTATAGTTTGTTCTGTAGCGCATCACAAACAAAACAAACAAAAAAAATTTTTTGTAACCGAATTCAAAAAGTTAGACTTGTGGAAGTCCCCCAAAAACAAACTAACAGCCTTCTTGTTATTTTGCAGGATTTTTAACAATTTTCTTGCAGGTAGAGCGAGTAAGTTTTCTTTTAAAGCAAAACGCTTTTCTTTTTGTTGACCTTCGAAAATTGTATTTGCTTTGTTGACGATCTATTTTCCATAGATTAGATAATTATTGCTATGAAGGATTAAAAGGAACATCATGCTTGTTGGAGCAACATCTCCAAATAGAAATTAGCAAATTACTGTCTTGAAAGTTAAAAAGAACAACTTATTTGCCTTGTCTCGAAAGTGGAAGGTATATGCTCTCCCCTTAACTGGGTGACCAAAAAGCCAAACCACTCTTATGCTTTCAGTATTTCAAGCAATAAATCCTTTAGCAGGCCTGCCTTCCCGAGGAGTTGCAATCAACTCTTAAAGCCATTTATGGCCGGTGTGAAGGGAACGACCTAAGTGGGGAACAGCTTTGACGCCAAGAATTCCAACCCACTATAATCAAATGTGAAAAGTGATGAAAGTCCTTTTCAACGGTTGCGCGCAGTGATTAGCCTTCCCCCAGTATCCTCGAGATACGTAAAGCCTTTGTTCTAAAGGTTGGGAAGCCTCCTGAGGGAGTTTATCACTGACGACCGAACGGGAAGCCTGATTAAGAACCTTAGCATTAGAAACTTTGAGCTGAGTCAGTGTCCAAACATTTGTAACATCATAGTGCAAGGTTGGGGAAGAATCCGCCCTCAAGATTACTCACCATATATCTCCCAAGATAACTACTCAACTGTGAAGCAATTCACTTTGGGTTAACTTCTGGCAAAAGGCAAAAAAATGGGCGCCCTCTAGGGGGTGACACGGTTGTTTGAGCTGACGGAGTATCGAGACTAGTGGGCTATGATGTTGCTTATGACCCTTGAATAAAGAGTCTTTCTGAAGTGTTTATCTTGTATCCAACCTGTTAAAACATTGGGGATTTGAACACATCCTCGACAGAACATACACTTTATGTTAGATTAAGTGAAATGATTGTACTTTGTGTGCCGTGCTTGCATTTTGTATTTTAGAAAATCATCCATCATACTTGAAAAATCTCTCTACAAAAGTCAAAAACATCACAAAAACACAAAAAAAAGAAAAAAAGGGCAGTTTAGCGTGTAAGAGAAACATCGTAGTGCGTCAAACAGTTATTTTAGCGCATCCACAGAACAAAATAGCGCGTGAAACAAAAATAGTAGCGTTTCAACTGTAAAGCAAATCAGAGAACAATATTTTAGCGCGTGCAAAAATATTCTAGCGCGTATAGGGAAAAAATTAGCGCTTAGGTGTCCTATATTAGCGCATTAACAAAAACTGATAGCGCGTAGACGGCACAGTGTAGCGCGTAGTTCTCCCAAAAACTTCACAGCAAATTTCAAAACAGCCTGTTTTAGCGCGTGAAACAAGCAGCTTAGCGCGTAGAATTCCTGTTTTAGCGCATTGGCCATACCAGTCAGCGCGTGTAAAACACAGTCTAGCGCGTACATCTTTCCCAGTCAAAAACAAAAATTTTCCAGAATCAATCTTTTAGCGCGTAACCCGGGGCAGAGTAGCGCGTGGGGAAATAATTTTAGCGCATAGAGAAAATTCAGTAGCGCATTGAACACCTGTTTTAGCGCGTGAGAAAAAGGAGAAAAATAGAGAGTTGAAAAACCAAAAATTTTGAAAATCTCAAAAATATTTTAAACAGTTTTTCATCAAAACACCTCTTTTATCAAACCAGAGTGACAAAAACGAATCATTAAAACTATTTCTCAAGTCAAAATTGTGTCAAGCAAAGTTGTCAGCATCCGAAAACGAATCGAGCAATAGAGGACGTCTTTCCTATCATAATCCGAAAACTTTTCATCATCAGTATCAATCCAATCCTTTAAACATCTTACGGATTTTATCTCCAAAAACACTTGTCTAAAAATTTCCAAATTGTCGAATCCAGTTTCCAGATCAGGAAAATTTTATCCATATCATTTGACACGCTTTATCATGAAGGGATAGCTAAACCTTCATTCTGATAAAGTAAGATTTGAAATTTTTAAAACAAGAATCAACTAAATCCAAACAAATCAAAGGAAATCATTGATCACTCATGCATGACTAATCCCCTCATTCTGAGAAGAAAGAACCTCTATCGCAACATCACGTTGAAGAAACAACAACCGAGCTTTTCCAAATTCATCAAGAGAAATAAATTTTTATACATCAATCGTCAACTCTTCAAATCCCATCGGGTATTTCTTCATCACGTCAAACGTTATATCCAAAACAAATCCAGCGAATTTGACAAAGAACCCCTGAAAACAAGAGCCTACTGTCAAAAGTCTGCTTTTAATCAAAAGATAAACCGCGGAGGAAAGATCAATCCAGCATTCCTGCCCGATGAGTGCATCACATATAACACATCTAGACCAGAACCAACAACGCCAGAGAAAAATATCAACGAGGACTTTGTTCCCTTCATCACTGAAAGTTTCTATTAAAATGCTTATCACTCGTTCTCAACAAAACAAACAAAGTGAGACACCCGCGGAATCAAGTATGAATCGTCGATTATCAAATCCTTTTGAAGTTCCATCATCAGAAGATCCTGAAATTACTAACGCAATTCTTCAGGAATGCCAAGAAAATCCTTCATTTCAAAAACTCATCGAAAAACTCATGGAAAATGATAAGGAAAAATATTTACTCATGCTTACAAGCAAAGGCATCAAACTTCCTGAAGATTTTGACGCAAACATCTTTCAAACAAGATCTCAACAATATACATATCAAGAACAACAAAGGGAAGAAGAGACTCGCATACCTGAACAACATATTCCAGAACAACATATACCAGAAATACGAGTACCTGTGTTCGAAACCCCAGAACAACACATACCATTTACTACACCTTTTCAGCTGAGAACAAATACGAGGGAAGAACTCTTCCCTCGGCAAGATAATGCGCCCTTGGTTGCTCTTACTCAACAAATGCAAATGTTTCAAAGACAAATACACGATATGCAACAAGGGACAACAGTGCGGTACTCTATAAACGAAATCTGTCCTTATCCATTTGACAGAAGCTTAAACATGATACCTTTTCCTCCAAACTCAGACATTCCCAAATTTGATAAATATGATGGGAAAGGTGATCCTTGAGATCATGTTCGAGAATTTTGCACTATGAGTCTTGAATTTTCTCATAATGACACTTATCTGATGAGGTTATTCCCAAGAAGCCTGGGAGGACAAACAATGGAATGGTTATCCAAGATTACACCACCTGTTAGATCATTTGACGAATTGGTTAACAAGTTCATCACCCATTATTCTTACAACATCCAACATGCCATAACCATGCTAGATATTTGCAACACCAAACAAAAGAACAATGAAACATTCATGTTATTCCTTCAATGTTGGCGACGCATGGTATCAAGATATCCTCGAGATATTCCTGAAAAAGAGAAAATGGAAATCTTCATTGATAACTTGAATGGTGAAATGAGTTACAGACTCAAACTTCAATGCATACCTTCTTTTGACAAATTGATCGAAAATGGCATCCAAGTAGAGGAAGCTTGTGTCAAAAAGGGAACACTCAAGTTCTACAAAGAAGGAACGAACTCATCAAACTACAATAACCAAAACAATACCAATCTAGACAAAACTCGATTTTGGACTCGAAACAAAAATGAAGGCAACAGTGAATCGTATGATCCTAAATCTAAACAACCAGTGCTTGCCTTATCGGGAAATACTCAAAATACGAAAAATCCTAAAAATGCTACTCCCAGTGCTAACACATATGCACCAAACAATGCTCAAGGACAACTCAATACCAACAACGCCAACGATAATCAAAACAAAAACCTGAACCCAGGGCCTAACAACAATTCACGCAACAACACCAACAACTTCCATAAGCGTATCTTCACACCATTGGGCCAATCATTAGAGTCTGCATTCAGAGAGCTGTTGGCAAACAAAGTTCTTTCTTTACCTCCAATCAACAATTATGAACCTCCAATCAAACCACCTTGGTGGAATGATTCACACTATTGTGATTTTCATCAAAACAAAGGTCATAGAACAAACGAGTGCATGAGATTAAAACACATAATCCAAGACATGATTAATCGAGGTGACTTAACAGTGGATGGTCTCAAAACAAATAATGATCACGAAGCCTTCAAAGATCCTCTTCCAAATTATAACAAAGACGGAGCATCAACTTCAAATGATACACGCAGAGCTCGTATTAATCACATCTACAACAATACAATCAATCACATATCAGCTGAAGACCATCAAGTCAATGTTATAACCATTCGAGATAAACGTGATCATGAATCTGTCAATGTAACAACCCGGACTCAGAAATATGTCTTGAAGGGACATACTACACCTCCAACTACCACACCAAAGATCCAATACGACTTAGTTAATCAACTACGCAAGACTCCGGCTCAGATATCTATCCTGGAATTGTTGAAACTGTCTCCAAGACACAAAGACATATTGGAGCAAGCACTATTAGAAACAAATGTACCTCAAAATCTGGATACAGACAGATTCCAAGCTATGGTGGCCCACATGACAGAATCTCATAACCTCACCTTCTCAGAGCATGATAATACTTCATTGAGTCATCCGCATAATACCCCTCTACATATTGAAGTCATTGTTTGCAAACACCGTGTCAAAAGAGTCTTAATAGATGGAGGAGCTGGACTTAATATATGTACTTTAAAGCTTATCCGTACACTAGGCTTCTCAGAAGAATCTATTGATCCTTGTAAAAAGATTACCACAAAAGCATATGATGATGAGGAAAGATCCTCTAAAAGAACAGTGATATTGCCTATTCAGGTAGGACCAGTACAAAAGGATACTGTATGTCAAGTTTTAGATATTGATCTCACCTACAATATCTTATTAGGCCGACCCTGGATACATGAAATGCAAGCAGTACCTTCTACATACCACCAGTGTGTCAAGTTTCCTTATGATGGACAGGAAATCTCCATATCAGCTGATCACAATCCATTTCAACATTGTAATGCAATGGGGGCAGCCCAAGACAATTTGGTTCCTTATAACAGAAAAAAGCAGCGGTCTTCAACATCTGATCCACCAACAGTAAAATCCAACTCCTTATGGGGAGACTTCAAATAGAAAATGCAAATCGAAGACCAAGGCATGGGCGAATACTCTATGGAGCCTTTGTGTTTGACCAGATTGCCAACATCACCTAGATCGCATGGTTTACCTACTCTATCAACACATCTGGCAACTCAGCCCATAACTAAATTTGATGGTACCTTCATCCAATTAGGGACTCTAGCACATGAATCAGAAGATAAGGATGTTCTTAACTGGCTATACAAAGATGAAGAAGAAGCTAATAGAGCGGCCGCTCTAGACATTGTTCTACCAACGCACCTGTATGGAAAAGGTTACTTAATTATGAAACAAATGGGATATGGCGGTAAAGGACCTATTGGGAAACGCCAAGAAGGAGTTACTGAACCTATAGATCTTCCTTCACAACCTAGTAGAAATAAAGAAGGATTAGGTTCTAAATTCACTTTCCTATTTAAAAGGCTGCCACACACAAATGCAAAACCTCAATGGAAGGAAAAGAAGAAATACAAGGAAGAATCATGGCAGGAAGCTCTCTTTGAATCAGCCGAAACAATCCGCAAGGCAAGAGAATGTCAAGATCAGAAGATACATCAGGGAAAGCTTTTGAATCATAAGAAGGCCATATCTGCAGCAGTGGCTCATATTCACACACCAATGGCTCAAGACCGAATCATATCATCACAAGAAACCATCATTCCTTCCAGGGGAAGCACAATCTATGAACAAATCCAGACTATAGAAGATGGATCGGATACAGAATCAACACAAAATATCAAAATAGTATCTATCATCAAGGATTTGTTTTCGCCATACAACATACCTGTTTACAGCACAGATAGAATTTGGGATGATGCCTATGAGACAGATTCAAATGAATATGAATGGGGTACATGCTCAGATACTACTACAAATATCCCAGATGATACTGATTTCATATCCATTTCTCAAGAAGAATATAATGCGGCAGATAGACCTCTTGAATTTGGACCACAACATATCTATGACGTTTAGGAAAGCGAACATAAATATTACGAACAAGTCTATGTAGAAGATGATACCATCGAAGACCTCGATGAAACCCTAAACTTCTTTAAAAACAAGACCCATCACGATGATAACTCTATCCTAACACTTACAGTAGCTGAACTTGACCCGCCCAATGATTCCTTACCACTTGTCTTCCCTGATCTCATTGACTGGACTGAACCTAAGACTCATGATATCCCAATTTTTCCAAATGATAAATCTATTATCCACTACCTATGTACCATAAATCCCGAAACAGGCTCTACCAGTGAACCACATAACGACGTCTGTTCTTCAGGGAGTGCCAAGTCTCTCAGTCGCAAAAATGAATCAAATAATGAATCTAATGCTGAAAACCAGTCAATGGCAGCAATGGATCCCAAAAAAGTAAAAATAAAGGACGCATCTGAGGGTGAAAACCTTTTTAAGGCACCTAACGATGGGAGACTTGACACTCTTCCTGAACATTTTCATGAATGATCACCCATATTGATTGAGCCCACTCAATCAATCAACATTGGTACCACCGAAGTAGCTAGAAACATTCACCTTGCAAAATCTCTGACAGAGGAGGAAAGATCGACATTCATCCTCTTCTTTAAAGGACAGCAAATTAACTTTGCCTGGTCATATGCTGATATGCCCGGAGTGGATCCACACCTAATCATGCATCACTTGTCCATCTCTGCGAGGGTCAAGCCAGTCAAGCAGAAACTACAAAAGATGAATCCACAGATAGCACTCATGGTCAAAACAGAATTAAAGAAATTATTAGATGTCGGATTCATCCGACCTATTGACTATGCAGAATGGATTTCTAACATTGTTCCAATCTCAAAACCAGATGGCAGTATCAGAATATGCACCGACTTCAGAGATGTCAATAAAGCTTGCCCAAAGGATGACTTTCCTCTACCAAGTATTGATATAATCGTAGATCTCACAGCAGGCCATGCAATGCTCTCATTAATGGACGGTTTCTCAGGCTATAATCAAATCAAAATAGCTCCTGAAGATCAAGACAAAACAACATTCACCTGTCCTTGGGGAACTTACTGTTGGAATGTTATGCCTTTTGGCTTAAAGAATGCCAGAGCCACTTATCAAAGAGCAATGACAACAATATTCCATGATATGATGCACACATTTATGGAAGACTATGTGGACGATTTACTAGCAAAATCACACCAGAGCTGAACATCTTGGCATCCTAACAAAGATCTTTGATCGATTGCAGAAATTCAAGGTCAGACTCAACCCTAAGAAGTGTGTCTTCGGGGTTACATCAGGCAAGTTACTAGGTTACATTGTCTCGGCTAAAGGTATTGAAGTTGATCCAGCAAAGGTACAAGCCATCATGGATATGCCACCACCAAAGAATATCAGTCAATTTCGATCTCTCCAAGGATGACTTCAATCAATCAGGCGATTCATCGCTCAACTAGCAGATAAAAGTCTGCCATTTAACCACTTGCTACATAAAAATGTGCCATTCAAATGGGAGACTAAATGTGCTAAATCCTTTTACCAAATTAAACAGTACTTGATGAATCCACCAGTTCTAGTACCACCAATTGCAGGAAAGCTTCTTATATTGTATATCTCAACGACAGATGTTTCACTGGGGGCACTATTGGCACAAGAAGATCAACAAGGAAAGGAACGCGCCATATATTACATCAGTAGAACATTGAATGGCTATGAACTCAATTATACATTCATTGAAAAGGCTTGCTTAATAGTTGTTTTTGCATCTCAAAAGTTCCGACATTATATGCTGGCACACACTATCAAGCTAGTAGCCAAAATTGATCCTCTCAAGTATCTACTCAGCAAGGCAGCTATCACAGGCCGATTGGCTAAATGGGTTATGATTCTCAGTGAATTCGACATCCACTACACAGAAAGACACGCCATCAAGGGACAGGCAATTGCAGATCAGCTGGCTGAAGCACCGTTACCAGGAAAGCAAACCATGGACATTGAATTTCCAGACAGGGATATTTTCGCTCTTTCCTCCAAACAATGGACCCTATACTTTGATGGATCCTATACACAACATGGTTCAGGGGCCGACATTCTATTCATCACCCCTGAAGGACACACTATGCCGAGATCATACAGACTTATGTTTCCATGTACAAATAATATGGCTGAATATGAAGCATTGGTCATAGGCATCAAAATGGTTGTCAAATGGAAAATCATAGAATTGAAAGTCTATGGAGACTCACAATTGGTCATCAATCAAATCAACAACAACTATCAGACAAAGGATGATAAGTTACTCCCCTACAAACGGATGGTGAATGACTTCAAACAGTATTTTGTGCACATCACCTTTGAACAAATACCCAGGTTGAACAACAAAGCAGCTGATGCAATGGCTACGATCGCTTCATTACTACAAATTCCAGCACAACAGAGTCGTTATGAGTTCCTGGTAGAGCAACTGTTCTCCCCTGCCTATGACCACTCTGAATCCCATGTTATATATGCCTTAACCGGTTCAGATTCTCCATTATATGGACCAATATACGACTACCTCAAGCATAATATCTTACCCATTGACCAATCCCGTAACCAAAAACGTAACTTTATCCAACAAGCTGCCCGTTACACCCTTACCGCTGATACCTTATATCATCGAGGTCTAGATGGTACTCTTCTTCGTTGTCTTGATCGTAATGATTCTGATTCAGCTTTACATGAGCTTCATGAAGGTATTTGTGGCACACATTTGAGTGGCACTACTCTTGCTAAAAAGCTTCTATGAATGGGATACTACTGGCCTACAATGGAGAAAGACTCATATCATTTCGCCAAGAAATGTCCTAAATGCCAAATCCATGGCAATCTGATACATGCACCAGCACAGGAACTGCAACCATTTACCACATCCTGGCCCTTTTGTCAGTGGGGATTGGACCTGGTAGGCAAGATACATCCTTCATCTTCAAATGGACACAAGTTCATTATAACTGCAATAGAATACTTTACCAAATGGATCGAAGCAGTTCCCATGACCACAGTGACTGGGAAACAAATTGCCTCTTTTATCCTGAATTATCTGATTTGCAGATATGGTATTCCAAGTTCAATCGTCACAGATAATGGACGACCTTTCAAAAACCAAGATGTGTAGGAACTATGTGAAAAATTCAAAATTCAACATCGGTTTTCTACACCATACTATCCACAAGGGAATGGTCAGGCAGAAGCATCTAACAAAACGATCCTAAAAATCCTCAAGAAAATAGTGAATGATGCAGGCAAAGATTGGCACGTAGAACTCAATCCAGCACTTTGGGCCTATAGGACTAGCATTCGCACACCTACAGGGGCAACACCATATTCCTTGGTATATGGATCAGAGGCTATTTTACCCTTGGAGGTAGAAATTCCATCTCTTAGAGTCTCTTTGAAAGGTTTAATTCCAGATGAAGAGTATCGAGTCAACCGACTACAAAAACTGGAACTATTAGATGAAAGACGCCAACATGCTTATACTCATCTCAAAGCATATCAGAAATGCATGTGTAGGAGCTATAATCATAAGGTCATTCCTTGCAACTTCAAGGTTGGTGATCTAGTCCTAAAAGAAAATCCAAGAAACCAGCAAGATAGAGAAAAGAAAGGGAAATTTGAACCTAACTGGTTGGGTCCCTATGTCATCATTTCAGTCTATGGATCAGGTGCCTATCAGCTAACAAATTCTGAAGGAGATGTGCTTGATGATCCAACTAACAGCATTCATCTAAAGAAGTACTATACTTAAGGTAGCCTAGTGCACGGAAAAAGCCAAAAACAAACAAAAAAAAATCAAAAAAATCCAGAAAAAGCAAAAATACAAAGTACAATAAAAACAAATGGTGAAAACCTGGTAAACAGGCGCCCTTGTGAAAGGTCGGCTCCTTTATCTATATCCATGCCATTTTATCCATCAAAACACTATCGGCCATCGCCCGACACTTAGCATCTATCCATCCAGGACATACTTAGCGTAGTCACTATCCTGAGTTATCCATCTATATCATATACATCTACCACATTCCACCATGGCTTGGAAATCACTATACATAATCATATCCAGAAGAACACTCATCTAGGGGCATTAAACTATTCAAACACTTGCAAACATTCAAGATATTCCAACTATTGCAAAACTCAGACATAGGACATCCAACAAACACAACTACGCTTCATCACAAACAACACAAAACACGAACAATACACAAGAAACTCAAGGATGGATGATTTTCTGAAGTACTAAATATTGCATTATCGCATTACAGTCTTGATAATTTTGCATTTTGAACTTTTTCAAATAAATTGGAATCTTCTCCTTATCTCATCAAAAGCTTCACAGCCAGAGATCATGAGAAACTTCCAACATTTTATTAGTCTTCTGTCTGGGAGGCGATCACTTGTACTATGTGAATATTTGCCTCGAGACGTGATCCATATCACTGAAGGCCTGATTCCATTTCACGCATATAAATGATCTAATCTTGTCTATTTACGCAATACGCACTCAAGTCGTCCTGGTTCAATTATACCTTGACGCTTGTGCTATCTTGCAAAATTAAAAATCATGTAAATTTTACTCAGGTCATTATGGTTCAATTATACCATTATGCTTGTATAAATTTTCAACATATCCAAAAATCAATAAAAGTTCCATGATGATATTTACAAAGAAAGCAAATAAATGGTTATATCGGATGGCAAATACAGAATGAGAGATGCTCCAAAACAATTAGTTGCATAACATTTTACAATTAGTTGCATCTCATTTTACATTTAGTCGCATATCATTATTACATATCATTTTGCATCATTTTACATCATTATTATTATATCATTTTGCATACTCATTACATCATTTCACATCATATTATCTTACATGTAGCAGCATATTAAAAATCATACATCTCATTTTCAAGATACATCTCACAGCATATAAACACATACATTACAGCATATATATAAGCATTACATCATCATATAAACAGAAGTAGCACACATAAAAATGCATCCATAAACACATCACATCGATCAAAAATGGTGCTCTATATATATATATATATATATATATATATATATATATATATATATATATATATATATATATATATATATATATATATATATATATATATATATATATATCTCTCTCAAAAAATGATCAAAATCTACAAAATGTGTCAAAACTGTGTCCAGTACAAAGAATACATTGCTCAAAATACAATAGAGACCCTATCTCTCAAGTATGACTATCCCCTGATGGAGATGGTCTAGCTCCTGATGCACCTGCTCCTGGATCTCCAGGAGGATCCTGTCTAGCTCCCGATACACTCGCACCCGGATCTGCAGGAGGGTCCTGTCCCGCTGGCCCTGTCACTCCACGGCTCTCAGATCGTGTCCCAGCAGTTCGAGATCGACTCGATCTCGACTGTGCAAAGCTCTCGACACGCTGCTCTCTAGGTACTACCGCCTCATAGTGACGCCTATAATACGCAGCCTCCTGGACATTCCGTGTCAGCTCTTTGAGGGTGTCTCTCAAGGGACCACCCGCCGCTGCTCTCTGTACGGTTGCTAAGGCCTCCTCTGCTCGACCCCGCCGCTCCATCTCTGTATCTCTCTCAGTAGTCAACTGAGAAATCTGTGCCTGCAGCTGCTGCACAGTGATCTGTAGAGTCCGGATCTGAGCATCCTCTACGTGACTCGGCACTCTAACCCGCAGTGGTACCTGTGCTGGCGCCACTCCTCCCACTCGACCTGTCCTGGGTACAGGAGGTGGGAGTATATCTATCCTCCTCCTCTGTACTGGCCTCCCCACCTCCTCCTCTCCTCCCACTGCAGCCAGCACCTCTGTCACTCTACCCTCTCTCCCGGCTCCAATAGCCAATCCTCCTCTCCCCCTCTCGATCTTGGCCTGCTGCACTGCTCTCTGTACACCTCTCCCTCCCCTCCTCCGTCTACCTCCTCCATCATCCCCATCATCCCCATCATCTCCCCCGTCTCCCTCCTCTCCATCTGAATCAAAAGCTGGCCTCATCTCCTCTGGATCTGAGATCCTAGCCACGGCCCGAGCAGCAAATAACCGTGCAAACTCATCAGTCATGCCGGCATCTTGTATCTCTAGGGCATAGTCCTAGATCTGTCCGGCCAACCCTGTAAACTCCTCAATGGCCATAGCACTGTCAATGGTCGGCCCCCAATCCGCCACATCCTGCTGCCGCCGTGCGTACAAGCACGCTTCCTGCGGAATCCCCTGCTACCTTCCGAACTATCGCAAAACTCGGGTAACCAGAAACGGCTCTATAACAAATGGCGTCCTCCCAATCAGATACCTCGTCATGAATACAAAAGGCATCTCCATCCCATCCTTAGCCCACACCTCACAGTCTGTATACAGTCTCCAGGTGACCGTATCTATATCGTCGAACACCCTCCTCCAGTGCTCTAGTTTGCCCAGCTTACGCTAGACAACTAGGCCTCTATAACCATAAGCATAAGCCGCCCCTACGGGCCTATCCCTGTCTGCTAGTGGCCTAGCTGCTGGAATGTGCTCCCAGCACCATACCTGTAATAGGGTCACCCCTGCTGATAAACTCCCATATCCGAGGTATACTACCTCGTGAAGGCTCCTGTAAAGGTGGGCCAACATCGCTGACCCCCATGCAAATCTTCGGCCCTGTGTGACCATCTGCTCCAGAACCAGCCCCCATCCCACTGAAAATCCCTTTGACCTGCGATCAGGACAAAGGAATCCTCCAATGAATCCTGCCAATACAGATGGCAGCGGTGCATAATCTAAATCTAGGAACTCCTGCCACGGTATCTCATAGCCGCAGACACTCTCATCATGGAATATCTGGCGCAGTGCCTCTGTGCCGCCCTCCTCCGTCTGCTCATAGGGTAATATAGCTCCTACCACAAGAATGCGCAGAATGCGATAGCAGTCCTCTGGTGTCACTGTCATCTCTCCCGTGGCAAAATGGAAGGTGTTCGTATCGCTGTGCCACCTCTCTGCCAAAGCCGTCAACAATCCCCGGTTCACAGTGAACCGCGGCATATCAAGAAGTGAGGTCAATCCGCATCGCTCAATAATATCCAAGTCTACCTGTGACAGACGTGGTATCAGCATCCATGGTCTCGGGAATCTCTCCCTCGAATGCATGATACCCAATCGCTCCTGTCAATCAACAAAACATATCCAATATCAGTTTCCACATCAACACAAAGATATCAAAATAAAACTTACATCAAAAACATGAAACAAATTTGCTCATCTACATCAAGTTCAAAAACCTATCATTTCATATCAACTTGTAACACAACTCAAGTTCTCAAAAACCATATCAAAACTTATAAAACAACTCAAGTACCAAAATCACATAAACTTGTAAAACAACTCAAGTTTCCCACCCATATCAGCTTGTAAAACAACTCAAGTTTCCAACCCATATCGGCTTGTAAAACAACTCAGGCTTTCATACATATTTGAACTTAAAACAGATAACGTAAATAAATCATATTCTGATCACCACAAACAGCTTGATATCTATACATAACTTGGAAATTTGCACATCAAAACAAGTTATACAAATACTCATATTGGATACATACATCAAAAACACGACAGGCATGCAAAAACACAACTTTTCAAAATCTGCCAAAACTACAAATTTTTGATGGATGTGCTAAAACAGACCTCTAATGCGCTAAAACAGACCCACGCGCTAGGCTACTTATCCTACGCGCTAACCTATCCGCCTTATGCGCTAGATTTTATCTATGCGCTACCCTTTTCTACCTATGCGATATCTAATTTGGCCTATGCGCTAGACTCTTTCTACGCGCTAATATTTTCCTCCCTTGCGCTACCCAAACTACCCTATGCGCTAGACTCTGTCTACGCGCTAATCTATCCTCCCTAAGCGCTCCCCTTTTCATCCTATGTGCTAGGTTAGTCCTACGCGCTAAACCCCTTTGCCTAGGCGCTACCCTTTCAGCCCCATGAGCTAGGTTATGCCTACGTGCTAAAATCCCTGTTTCATGCGAACTTCTGCGACTCCTATGCGCTAGGTTAGCCCTACGCGCTACCCTGTTCCTCCAATGTGCTAATAAACGCATTACCTGCACTATTTTACGTGGACGCGCTAACCCAGGTGGCCTATGCGCTAGCAAAATTATTTCGAACGCAACTATTAAATTGACTTCAATGCGCTACTTCGCACTGCGTATGCGCTAATCTACACCCTAGAAGCGCTAAAACAATTTGTCCGACTTTGAAAATTCAAAAAACACCTAAAAATGACAAAACCAAAAATCAAAAAGAGGTCAAAAGAGTTGACTTACTGGTGGTCCACGTGCTGCTGGTCTCCGGTACCTCCGAACGCGCTCGAAACGGTGTCTGTGATAGGGAATAGGCATTTTCTCTCCAGAGCAAATTATCTTTCTTCACAAGTCAACAAGCAAATGAGTTTAAATCAAACCCTTTTCCCCTTTTATAAGAGGAAAATGAAATTAGGGTTAGCTAACTGGGCCTGTAATATGGTCGCGGTCTCCCCTATACCAAACCATTTGTAATTTATCGGGAGATGAATCAATTTACACACTTTCTACACGCACGAAATCCTACACATCATACGAACTTCATCAATTTAAATCAAAAATTTTTCAAAAAAATAAAAAATAAAAAATATATTGATTCATCTCCCGATGGGGCATCACATCAAACATCGAATCTAGGGCATCGCATCAAAACTGAGACACGACTGGCAAATCAAAAGAGCGACACAAAAATTGCATTTGATCATAAATCATGATAAACACATCATTTTTCTTTGAAATAACATGTGCACACACGTCACTTCAAAGAGGGGCAAAATGTAGACGTATAAAAATGACCATATTCCTAAATGAATATTTTATGTTCATTTCCCTATTTAATTAAATCTAATTTAATTAAATTATCCACATTCTTCTATTTTATTAAGTAAATTACTTAATTTATTTAAATAAAATTCACTATATTCATTTAATGAATAAATCATTTTATTCAATTAAATCCCCCTAGCCACTTTTAATTAAATTCAAATTTAATTAAAAAGTTATCCTAAATTGAATAAATCAAATTTATTTAATTACAACCAAATTGAATGAAAATCAAATAATTCAATTAAATCCTATTATCCCCCCCATCCACTTGCAAAAACCCAACCCCTTCCTAATCCCTTCTAGAATCTTCTAATCGATTCTAATTAACCTAAACCCCCTCTAAACTTTGTCACATCCCTAAGCAAAGGGAGGTCACTTCTCAAATGGCCCAAAGTCTTGGATAACCATTGAAGGTTTTCAACCTTCAACCACCAAAACCCCCAAAGTCTTTGAAAACCATTGAAGGCTTCCAACCTTCAACCACTTAATCCCCAAAGTCTCCAATAACCATTAATGGTTATTTCAAACCCTCCCACATGGTTAAAACATTTGTTTTGACTCAACCTCTACCCAACCCAAGGGTCTCATCAGGCCATTAATGCTTTGACCATGATTATCTCTTAATCATTGGCACAAAGGTTTATCTTTGGATTAGATCCTAATTCATTGGGTAAACCTAACTTAGACTTGACCCTTAGCCTTTAGATAACCATGAGGTCTTCTCAGGCCTTTAATGCCTCCAACCTCTTCTTTCAACCCAATCCTGTGTTGACATTTGTCACCATTTCATTGGTGCCAATTGTGCACATGGATCCCCAACTTTCAAACCTGGCCCTTGATTAAACCTTTCAATCTTGACCATCCATTGCCCTGTTTGTGCTATAAATAGAGCTCTCATTCCTCCATTCTTAACAATCATCTTTCAAATTTGAAGCATCACACTTATGCTCAAATTCTTCCAAGCCTTTATATCATTTTTATGCTCATCATTTAGCCTCTTTTAGATCATAAATTAGACTAATATGCATGCTTAGATTACTTTATTTACCATTTTAGCTCAATCATAGACTAAATATAGTATGCTAGGATAGTATTCATACTAACCCCGTCATCTTATCATTTAGTTTATTGCATTTTAGTATCACACATAGCTTAACATTCATCTCATACTAAAATCGATTAAAAATCTCTCTCGTTCTCATATTTGCCATCCCTAAGCCATTTTGCTCAGTAATCTGAGAGCAAAACATTGGTTTGAGGGACATTGTGAGATAGAGAACCATGGGACCCTCCTTGGGAAGCTGAGTAACACCACGTTACTCCATAGCTTGCATCAAGAAGTCCTGTGTGTGTGTGTGGACTGATATTTATCATTATTTTTCACATATTTAGTTTTATTAATCCATTTTTCCCACATACAGTTACTAAAAATGGTTATACTGCTATTGTAGCTAGACAAACTGCTCCAACTACTTTAGCCAAAGATGAAGAGAAAGATTGCAAAGCAAGAGAAGCACTTTTGAGCACATTATCAAATCAACAAATCATGGGATTATCAAATAGGTCTACTGCTAAAGCTATTTGGGATCATTTGGAAACATTGAATGAAGGAGATTCCACAATCAAGATTGCAAAACTTGAAAGATTCTGAGTCAGGTATGAACATCTGAAAATGGAAGAAGATGAAAGGATTTCTGCTTTTATGGAAAGAGTAAATGAAATTGTTTTGGGTATTAAATGTTGTGGAGGAACTTTGAGTAAGGATGAAATTGTTTCAAAAATCTGAAGAGGTTTGCCACCGGCATATAAAATGAAGGTTACTGCTATAAATGAATTGAGAACAATGCCTAATACATCAGTGACTAGGGATACATTGATTGGAAAACTTTCAGCCTTTGAAATTGAGAAATTTGGTCTTGTTGCTATAAAGACTGATTTGGCCTTCAAAGCATCAACATCATCTGCTCCATCATTTGACAAATTAGACTGGAGAGCCTTTTATGCAAGAGAACTTGAACAAACCAGAAGGGAGAATGAAGAGCTTGAAGAGCTTGAAGCACTATTTGCAAGAAAAATGCCAAATGGTCCAATTGGAAGTAAGTATGAAGGTAAAGCACCCTTTAAATGTTTTAACTGCAATAAGATTGGTCATATGGCTTCAAGATGCCCTGATAGACATGCTAGACTAAGAGAAGAAGCTAGAAGAACATACAAGCCTAATCCTAAATATCAGAGATACAGATTTAAGAAGAACAAAGATAAATCTTGTTATATTGCTGATGAAGGTGTGATGAAGGTGTGACTGATGATTCTGATGAGGATCTAGCAGACAATGGATGGGTTTTTGTTGCTATAATAGAAGATCAACCGGCACCACTAGAACAAGCCCTAGTAGCTAAAGTTGAATCAAAGGATGAATGGATTATTGACTCAGGATGCTCACATCATATGACTGGAGACAAAGGTAAATTCTTGAACTTTCAAGAATACAATGGAGGTTTAGTAAGATTTGGAGATGACAAAGCCTGTTCAATCAAAGGTAAGGGTTCAATATCTCTTGATGGTAAACATAACACTGACAATGTCTACTATGTTGAAGGATTAAAACATAAAGGTATACTGTACACAGGTATTATGGCTTAAGCAAATGTTGAAAGACATAAAGGTAAAATGCAAAGAACCTATTACTATATATTATGATAACACTGCAGCAATTGATATATCTAAGAATCCGGTATTACATTCTAAAACAAAACATGTTTCTATCAAACTGAATTTTCTAAGGGAAAAAGTTGAAGAAAAGGAGATAAAACTGGTTTATGTGAATACTAAAGAACAACTTGTAGATATTTTTACAAAACCTTTGCCTAAGGAGACTTTTGAGTATCTCAAAGATCAGCTTGGAGTCATACCACCACCGGTAGAGACTTAGACAGTTGATGATTATCATCAACCGGTAGAATTAAAAGACAAATCTTTTATTCCAGTATTTGATGAGGAAGCTACTTCTCAGGGGGAGTAGTTGGTATATTGAATTGGTTGTTATTTTGTATGAACTTGACCTTTTGTGACTTTGGCATTTGATGTCAAAGGGGGAGAGATATCTATGGAAAAACACATTAACCTTTTGGGGAGAGATTTTGAAAAACATATTTAAGGAGAAATTGGTATGAGAGATTGGTATTGTTACTCCCAGGGGGAGAAATGGAGATTGTTGGTTTTTATATTTGGCATTTCTGTTTTGGCACTTTGATGGTTTTTCCATCTTGTGTTGCCATCAATGCCAAATGGGGGAGATTGTTGGTATTTTGCTATGGTTTTGTCATTGATGTCAACACCTACTAATACACCTACTTTGGAGATCCAGCAACATTCACCGGCAAGCAAGTAAACTGTGCAACAGTTGTTGGTATATGGTTTACTGACAGGATACATTGTTCACCGGTACCTGGAATGATATGGAAGACACTTGTTAATGTCGAAGACATCATGTGGACACTTTATTTTGAAGAAATAATCATTGGTACATTCATATTTGCATATTTGCTTTTACCGGCAAATAGGTCCAAGTTATCTAGGGTTACACCGGCAGGTTTATCTTTTCCAGATCAGCATGGCACGCTATGGAGATGATTTATTATTGTTGTAAATGCATTAAGCCGACATGTTTAATCAGTTATTGCATCAGATATTATATTGTTTGTAACATGTTTTTATTGTAAATCTTGTAGAGCCAACCTACTAAAATTGGTCTTAGGGTATAGTATAAATGTAAGATCTTGTTTGTAAGATCAAGTGTGGAATGCGAAAAAGAATTGAGTGAAGGTATATGCGAGATCAAGCAGGGATATACACGATGACATCATTTGAAGGTGAAGTTAGGTTTTTGTAGAAGCATATCAACATTACACCGGTACTGAATCAAGCATATGAAGATGCTATTTTGTGCAGTACATTCTTATTGGATTTAACCATCCAACTGTAGTCAGTGTGACTCCCATTTGTGATTGAGCAGTGAGCTCTAGGCTGTTGGCCTTTCTGCATGTGCAGACCCCATTTATGTACACATACTATCTGCAGTAGTATCATCTGATTGTGGGTAAGGTTTCCCACCATGGTTTTTCCCCTTATAGGGTTTCCACGTACAAATATTGGCGTCATATGTTGTGGATGACTTTATGTTTATGTTTCATGCAGTAATCCTTACTGGTATAGCAATTTACTGTTAACACTGTCTACCAGCATACTTAACTAGTTTACCGGTATTAAGCATTAAGTTGGTTAATAAGTTTTTTTTTGAATTTATTTGACAACTAATTCACCCCCCCCCCTCTCAGTTGTCTCCACGACCTAACAATATGTGTAAGAGCTCAAGGATGGAGATGAGTGTGGGTGTCTTCCCTAACTGTTCTATAAGGTCATACTCAGAATTGGTCGATGAGGAAGCTGTGTTTTTGGCTAGAGCACCTTGCAAAGTGAATTTACCTCGACGAGTTGTAACATTACATTCAGAGGTACATTCGGAAGAAGATCCAATGCCTTTTAGGACAATCTTGGGTCTTTGGGTAGAATTTTCAAGTATTTTGTCCTTGATGATAATGGTAGAGACATAATTGTCCATTGAAATGTGATTGATAGTTGAATCATAGTTATAAGATGCTCTTGTATAGTTGGTTTGGTCATCTGTGGCTTTAGACTTTCCCTTGTCATGCTTTGGGAATGGTTCCTTAAACATTTCATGTTCTTGGTTGGATGAGTGTCCTTCAATTTCAATGTCACCTCTATCAATAAGATCTTGTATGATGTTCTTCAGTTGATGGCAATTTTCCATCTTATGACCCTTTCTCTTGTGAAATTTGCAATACTCATCATCATTCCACCAATTTGGTTTGACCTTTTGTTCATATGGAGGAAAATTTGGAATAGTGATTACTTTGTTTGCCACTAGCTTCTTGAAAACTGACTCAAGTGGTTCTCCCAATGGAGTGTACTTTCTTCGTGACTTTGAATTTGTTTGAGTATTCACTTGATTGTTTGTAGAACTTGATCTAGAAAAAAACAATTTTTGGTCATACCGTATTGGCATCCACAACACCATCATTGACTGTGTTCTTGTTTTTATTCCAAAATCTTGGCTTATCTTTTCCTTTAAAGTCATCTTTGTTTTCTTTGAATATCTTAATGACTCCTTGTTCAATTAGGACTTTCTCTATTGCTAAGCCTTTTTCAATGACGTCCTTGAAGGTGGACAAACAAGCTTTTCTTAGGTCATAACCAATGTCTTTGTTAACATTTTGGGTGAACATTTCTACCATTTGTTTTTCTGAAATTTCACAAGAGCATCTGCTAGCTAGATTCCTCCATCTTTGTAAAAAAGATGAAAAAGATTCTCCATCCTTTTGCTTGGTGTTGCACAAAGTAGTGACTGATATGTCTGTCTCTATGTTGTATGAAATTTTTTGGATAAATGCCTCTGCTAAGTCACCCCATGACTTAATACCAGGTGGAAGTTGGGAGAACCATTCCATATCTTGATCACCTAAGCTTTGTGGGAATAATCTCATCAAATATGTCTCTTCTGCTGCTACTTCAATGCAAGCTGTGAAAAACTATCTTATGTGTGCCTTAGGATCCCCTTTTCCTCTATACTTATCAAACTTAGGTGTCACAAAGTGTGTAGGAAATGGAGGCATTGGAATGCTCTTGTCAAATGGATAGGGACATATGTCTCTCATTGTGTAAGTTGGCTTCGGTGTATTTTTGTCCTCCATTTTCTTTTGTAAATCCTTGATTTGCTGTTCCAAATTGTTCTTAGGTGGAGACCGACTTCTTGGACCATACCCCATGCTTGAGGCACCAATTGGAGGAGGAGCATGTTGCATATATGGATGATATTGATCATACAAATGTTCATATGGAGGAGGTCTATAATGATGCTGCGTATAAGGACCACTTGGTATAGAGTCATGATGAGGAACGAAATATCTGCTTTGTCCATGTATACCATACTCTATGGGCATGTCATGAGTTTGTTCTAATGTGTTTCCCCCAAATTTGATGTGGGGTTTCCTTGTGTCCAAATTTTGAGCATGCCTTTGAATATCCAATTGCTTTGGTGGTTGATCCTTAGCATTGGTATGTGATTGAGCATATTTTTCTGCATAAGACTTCCATAATGGTCTATGAAGGTGAGTATCATATGCTTGACCATGTGTGTATGGGACCTCAGGTTTTTGAAACAATTATGATGGTGATTTAGGCACCATATGTGGTCTTCTATTTTCTCCACTATTAGGCCTCCTTTGATCCATGTTTAGGTGAGGTTGTTGCAAAGGTCGATTTTCCATTATTTGAGACATGTCAAAATCATGAGGTATCTTGGCTCCACTTTGTGCCATCACTTATAGAAAGTATTGTCTATCCCTCATTATTTCCTCAACCAATTGATTGAAACGGGGATCCATAATGGAGTCTTCCACTTCTGCTGAATGTATTGAAATGTTGTCCATACTATCATTGTGTGTATCATTGTTGTTTATAGTGTCCATGTGCTCAACATTTGGAATGTTTCTATAAGCATCCATGTCAGGTAATGTAGTATGATCAGAATTGAAAAAGATGTCATTGTCATACTCATAGGAACTCATGTTTGCAGACTCTTGAGCCTCTTTATCTTCTCTTTTAGATTTTTGGGAATAGGTTTCAACCATGAACTAGGTATTGATCAACATGTGCGAGACTAGATGAAAATGGAAAAGAGTATGGAAGACCAAGAGTTGGATGGAATGTAAATGAATTTGAGGTTTACTTGCAATGTCCAAAGCGTAAGACCAAGTATGTATGTAGTAGAGTAGGTGTTTCTTCCAAAGAAAGGATAGTTTCTCTTGATGAGGTAAGTTGACCTTGACTCTAAGTAAGACCAAATGAGACCCAAAGGTGATAGACCTTGATGAGGAACCACTTAACAAAATGTTGTTGTATGTAGTGTGTTGACAAAGCAAGATGAGGACAAGAAAGTGACCTTTTGACTCAAGTTTAGACAAATGTGAATGTAATGCAAGATGTAAAGCAATGATGGACTTTGTAAGACCCAAAGACAGGTTGAATGCTAGATGAAAACCCCAAAGAGATAACCTAGGAAGCTCAATAAGTCTGAAACTGACTGTTCTTGTTTGTTGAATTATGAAAGTTTTCAATCCTGAACACAGACGTGCCTGCATACTTCATAGACACACTTAAAGGACACAGACGCTATTCTGTCAGACACAGATGTGTTTCTGAGATGCTGCAATGTTGCTCAAAAGACACAGACATGTTTAGATGACGCAGACGAGGGTCTGTCAGACAGAAACATGTTTCTGAGATGCTGCAATGTTGCTCAAAAGACACAGATGCGTTTCTACCCTTCACAGACATGTTTAGATGACACAGACGTGGGTCTGTCAGACACAGACGCGTTTCTGCAAACTTTGTGCAATTTTTCCAGTCTGTGAAGCTATTTTGTTGTGACCAAATCTGAATGTTTGACTATTTTTCGTGACAAGAGGACACAGTGTTGATGAAGACTTAATGTTTGCAAGTGTTAAGACTCAAAATGACTCAAAGAAAAGTCTGTTGTTTGATGTAAAATTGTTTTGCATACACTTGAAGACACAAAAGACACAATGTTTTGATGTTTGGTCTTGAATGTTTGATTGTTCAAAATAAGTCAAGCACAATTCTTATGGCTGGCCAAGACAATAGTTGTTGATCCCACATGGAGTTTCCCCCGAGGCTACGCTATTCAGAGCAGATACTTAGATGCTTGACCCCACTGGTTCCACCCTCGATACTCACTTCTCGGGGTAGCCAAGCATTAGTCCCCACAAAAACTCCTTGTGGCGAACTTTGTATCTCTACTAAGAACTGTATGTGTGTGGGCAGCTACCAAAGGTCCGACCTCCTGCCCCGACAATTAGAAGGATTTTGGCTTCTAAAACAAAAAGGTGCTAGTAAGGGCATCCGCTCATGTGGCCATACATGCGACACTTTCAGCTCTATAAATACAGAAAGCTCCCAGCCGGTAGGGGTTACGCCCTACAACTGATCAAATAAATTTGATCAAACGGGTTTATGGGGAGACATAGTGTCGGTATGAATTAATCAGCACACATTATCCATAGTTTTCACCATGGATACAGTTATTTATAGTGGTTTGGAAGAAGATGGCTTTTCTTTTGCTACCACTTGGGTCATTCTCTCCTCACTAGTAGTCCTAATGACCACACGGGGAGACAGGCCCTCTAAAGATTAAACAAAAAGAGCCTATTGCTCAAGACACAAAAGACAATGGTTCAATTTTAGTGCACCAATTGAAGTGTTTGCTAATCTATGAAAACAAGGCACACAATAAATATCAAAAACCCTTGCCAAGGTCCTACAACAAAGATCTATTAGTAGTTTGGATTGTTTGAAATAATCACTCCTTCCTGCAAGCATACAAGTCAGGTAAATTTTAAATCCAAAAGACTTTGTGAAATAGGGGCCTTCCACAAAACGATTTTTCTTTCAAGACAAGCTGCACCAATTTTGTTAGCTAGATCTGAAAATGTTAGCTCAAAATAAACCAGATCTGAAATCTGAATGACAAAAAACTGAATCAATGAAACCAAAAATGCAACAACCGAACACAAACGTAGTTGTCATAGACATAGACACTGCGAGAACACACAGACGCGGCTCCCTAACACAGATGCGCCTGAAGACTTCATAGACACAACTATGAAACACAGACGCGTTTCCTGAAATCTACAAAAAAAAAAAAAAATATTGTCGAAGACGCAGACGTGGTTCCAGATGTCACAGATGCGGCAGAAAATCAAAAACACGATCCAAAAGTGCGCATACGCAGAAATATCAAAATGTTGTTAGAAATGTCAGATCTGCAACTTCAAAACAAAATCTACAACAAAAGATGTTAAATGCAAAAGGGACAAGGGTCCCACCGGGCATGCCAAAATGTATATAGTGAAAATGGAAACAACAATATTGAAAGACTAAATTAATTCAACCACAAAAACCCTAGCCTAACAACAACAAAGATCCACCATAACATATGAAGATTACCTAAGACAATGCAAATCACATGAAATCACAAATAATATACCATCACATGTCCAATAGGGTTTGAATCTCCATTCTTCCATTCTTCCTATCTCCATTGATCTTGCTTGATATATTTGCTCTTAGATTTTATGTGCATAGGAGCTCAACAAAGAATGGAAATGTGGTTGCAAGTAGGATCGCATGTAAAAGTGCAAAGGCGTAGTGTAGTCAAGTAATCAAGCAATTAGTCAGTTAGGGTTGATAATGAACAAAACATCTCCTTATATAGAAGACACTATATGAAATGGAGGGATAAGATTGAGAGGTGTAAAAGATAAATGGTCGGCTATGATTAGAGGGTAGGTAAAAGAAATAATAAAATAATGAGAGGGGTAGGTAGTGTAGGAATTAAGAGATGAATGACATGTGTCATGGGTGGAAAAGGCTAATGAATTAATTAAATAAATAAAGATTTATTTAATTAATAGAAGAAGTGGGATCAATTAAATAAATAAGATATTTATTTAATTTAGGAAAAGGATAATTTAAATAAATAAATGTATTTATTTAAATGAGAAATAAGGCTAGAAGAGGATAAATGAATTAATTAAATAAATAAAGATTTATTTAATTAATAGAAGAATTAGGCTAAAATAATTAAATAAATAAAGACATTTATTTAATTAGACTGGACAATTTTACGTGTCTACAAAAACATATCAATACAGTATACCGATAAACCAAAACTAATGCAACAAACAAGGATAACAACCACCACATGAAAAGCACACCACAACATAGTAGTTTAACGAGGAAACCCGATGTGGGAAAGACCTCGGTGGGATTTGTGACCCACAATATTCGCTTACTGGCCAATAAGAGAATATTACTCTTACAATAGGGGCCTGCACCTGCAGGAAGGCCAAGTGCCTAGAGCTCACTGCTCAAATACAAAATAAGAAGTCACACTGACTTACAAAATGGATTATACAAATCCAATGTCTTGTACTGCTTCAAATTAGCATCTGCTATGCCAGATCCAGTACCATTTTTAGCTCTTCTTCATACATAAACCCTTAACCTATAATTCGCATATTAGGTCTGCCTTATTTCGCCTATCACACTATTACAAAATGTTCTACAGTGATCTCATACATATATGAGTCATATTACAACTTGCCATGTCAGCTTATAATGATTTTACAATTAATTACAAAATACATTATAAACAAAATTCATGTTAGCCAGGGTGTCGATATCCTTCCTTTGTCTGTCGGTGTCCTATGTGCTGGTATAGAGTCTGTCATTGCCGGTGCCGGTATATTGTCTTGCCGGTATCATATGATTGCAAGGTTGCCATCAATGACAAAACCTTCAATCACCTACAATATCTCATTGGAGTGTGCATTTTCCAACAATCTCCCCCTTTGGCATTGATGGCTACACTCATGAGAAAAATTAAAAAAAGTGTCATCCAAAAATGAATCTGCCAGAATTGTCTTACCAAAAAAAATATGAGCTCCCCCTCAGTTGATGAGCCATTTGCTAATTATTTTTCTCATAGCCTCTACTCCCCCTTTGACATCAATGACAAAGGTTGTCATTCGCTGTCAGTGGAGTCCTGCCTGGTTTTTATTGTAACTGGTGGGTTAAACTCTAAAAAATATCTGTCAAAATTGAAATGATGTCATTGATGAATGGTCTACTATCTTTTATAGCCTCATGGATTCTCTACATTGTACCGGTGAATATGTGCATTTGCTCTTCTGGTGTCTTTAGTTCAGGAACCAGAGCCTCAGATATTTCTTTTCTTAAAGAAATAAGATACTCTAATCTTGGACTAAGTCGGCATTTTAAGTCCTTTGCTTTGTCCTTTATTCTTTGTTTTTCATTTTCCAGTTTCTTGATTTTCTCTTATTGCTTTGCAATTTTCTTTTCTAATTCTGAAAATGAATCTAATGTCCCAATCAGATTGTCAGCAATATTGTTAGTCTTATCCTGTGTCTTTCTAGTTTCTTTGTCAAGATCTTCTGTTAATACATCCCTTTTGCATGTATCACTGTATAGTTTCTTGAAGTCAAAAATGATTTTATTGAGTTCCCGTAAAAGAGTGTCTATCTCTCCCTTGTTCTTCTTAACTATATCCTCAAAGAATTTTTCTTTTTCCTTTATCAGTCTCTCCTTAAATGTATCCTCATTTATTTTATCCAATGTTATTAGATTACTGGTTATATACTTAGACAATGTGTCTAATTGGTTCAAAGAATATTTGTTGTCTATGTTACACTTTGGAGATATCATCTTCAAAATTGGTATGGTGTCATCAATAGCCTTATATGCTAGTACATTACAATCTGTTATTTTCTTAATTGAATCTAGCAGTACCTCTATCACATTTGTTGGTCTGAATTTAGACATGGAGATTCCAGATGTCTATCCAACTGACTTCACAATTTGTAATCCATCGGTGGTGATAATAGCATTGCTTTCCTCTTTTACTGGAGGATTGGTTTGTGTCTCCATTTCAGCTACGAAAGGTTTAGGTTTTTTAGTTGTAGCCAGTAGCACTGTCTCTGAATGTACTTGTGAATGAACCTGTTGTTCTTCCTATTTCTTTGTGCTCTCTACTGATGGTTTCTCTGATGGTGCTTCTGATGATTTTTTAGTGGTATCACTGCCAATTTCTCTGCTTGTGACTCTGTATTTTCTATCGGTTTCTCTGTGCTTGCCCCTGAAATGTTTTCAGTCGGTTGCTCAATACCAGTGCTATCAGTTTTTCTTGTATCCATTATCTGTTCAGTTAGTTGCTCATTCCCAATTTCAATGTCTCCAACTATATCTTCAACATTTGTCTCAGCTGTTGTATCTTCTATCGGTGGCTCAGTTGCCACATCTCTTTTCTCACTTGTTTCCTTATCAACCATAATGTTGACTTCCTGTGTGTCAATATTCATTGTGTACAACACCTTAGAATCAAGATTTGTATCCTCATGTGGTGTGTCCATACTTTCTGTTGCCAGTTGATTTTCAGTAGTGTCTATCGGTGGAGTATCTAAAGGCGGTGGGGGTAAGTTGTCTGTTATCTTTATACTGGGAGGTCCACCAACCTTGCCTTTTCCTTTGTCCCTATCCTTTTGGTATACCTTGAAGGTTTTAGGTTTTTGATACTCTTTCTATTTTTCTTTTTCTACCAAGAATATATCCCATGCATCTGTTGTTTCCTTTGTTATCTGATTCACTCTCCCTGCCATTAGTGCTACATGTCGATGAGCAGTTGAAAATACTGACCGGTTAGCCTCAGAGATCAATTGATCTATCTCATCAGGTGAGTTAACAAGATGTACAACATGTAATTTTTCAATCTTTATTTTCCTATCAAGCTCAACAATAGCTAATCTTCTAGCTTCTAGTCTATTGTATAGATCTGTCGGTATTTCATCGACTACTTGCATCAGAAATTTCTTAAAAATATCTAAGTGTAATATTACACTGTTCTCTACTTTCTCCTTGTCATCAGTGGATAGTGTGTTATACAGTTTGTTGATATTCTTCAACTTGCCATCCTCAGTAATTTCATCCAGTAATTTATCAATAGGAGCTGTAGATTGTTTTGAATTCTTCTTAGGAGTCAACTTCTTTTTCTTTGGAGTTAATTTCTTTGCTGAGGGCCTTACTGCCTGTTTCTTCTGTCTTTTTGGTGTAGGATAAGGTGCCGGTGAAGGTTTTCTCTTCCTCTCAACTCTCTTGAATACTACAAGCATGTCACTTTCTAAGGAATTTCCTATCGGTGAAAGGTGTTGTAGACACCCAAAAATGGTCAACGCTTGCAAGGTCATACTTTAACATTTGCGCATTGCCTCATTTTAGGTTTTTGCATCGCATTAACATTTCTCCTATGTCACGCACTTGGTCTTTATCATTTGCGAACATCGAGTCATTCTTCTATATTCTTCAATCATCTCATCCTTGAATTTGGTCTTGTCGACAACAATATTCAGTCATGATTTTGATCGATTTTACCCTGTCGCATCAATGTGCGTATTCATTTGTCATCATTTTGGACATCGTCAATCCTAATTAGGGTTTTGTCCTCCTATCAATCTTATCATTTTGGACATCGTCAATCCTAATTAGGGTTTTGTCCTATTTTCAATCTTATCATTTGGCGATCGGTTTATCAATCTTGTCGATTTATCATCAATCCTTCAATCTTGTCATTTTGTGATCGATTTGTCATCGATCGTGGTCATGTCTAATCTTGTCATCTTGCAATCTATTTTGTCAATTTTGTCATTTTTCAACCGATTTGTCATCGATCGTTATTTGTCTCAATTGTGTCAATTTGGATCAATTTGTCATTGTTCCTTGTCAATTGGCGCATCTATCAATCAAATCATTTTGTCGCATTGGTCATTTATCAAATCAAAACATGATCAAGTCAATTACAGACCTAATTATCATCCTCGCATTTCTAATTCGTCTTCTAGGGTTTCATGATTCAATCATTTAACCTAATTTGTCATTTCTTCCTTTAGGATTAAATAAATTACTTATTTATCCTAAGTTTCCTTATTACAATTAAATCTTCATTTAATTGTCTAATTATTCCTCTTTGTGAATTGATTAATAAATGAAAAATTATTAATTAATTCACTAAATCCTAATTTCTAATTTCTTTCAATTTCTAATTTCCTATTTTCATTATTTTCTAATTTCCTAATTTCTTAATTCTTAAATTCAATTTTCTCCTATTTCTTTCCTAAATTTATGGCAATGACATAGAAATTTGTCATAAAATGTCATAAATTGTCATAAAATTCTTGACATAGAAATGTGTCATAGAATTTGTCATGAATTTGTCATAAAATGTCATAAATTCTTGACATAGAAATTTGTCATGAATTGTCATAAGCCTTGCATAGCAATTTGTCATGGATATGTCATAATTTTGCTATTATTGATTTGAATTTCTATTCAAATCTCTTTCATACTAATTTTCTCATTTATCCAATTCTTCTATAAATTGGATGATTTTCTTCAATCAATCCCTTCGAATCCTTGAATCTTGAATCTTAATTCCTATCAAACTACCGAATTTTCGTTTCTAGTACTCTTGAACTTTTTGCTTTCAATTGTGTGAGCACTTGTAGGTGAGATCCACAAACCCATTGAAGAGGAAAGAACAACAATGGAGCCGCATGGAAGAAGCATATGGTTTGCATGATATTTTCATTTTGAATGCTTTGTTTCCATACCTCTATTGAATGTGCTTTGGAATTAGGTTCATTTCATGAGTATTCTTTTGATTATGTTATCATATTTTGTGTTTTGATTGATATATCTTATTTTGATGAATCCTAATTTCTACGCTACATTAATTGGTGAACCTGACATGAAAACTAACCTTCTAACCATCTTACTGTGTTTTGGAGTGCTTCTAAGCTGATTTGCAGGTCAAAAACTCAAAAACAGGGCCGTGCAGGGTATTCTGGTCACTTCTGCGCCTGTGTTAAGCATCTTGCGCTTGTGTTGAAGAGTCTTGCGCCTATGTCAAGACATTATGCGCTTGTGTTTGACAACTTGCGCCTATGTCATGACTTCTGCGCCTGTGTAAAGTCCAGATCAGAGGGTAAAAAAAATGCAGTTTCTTTGAAATTTTTGATGTTTTTGCATTCTGTTTTCTGTGTTTTGGATTTTGGTACTGATTATTTGTGCAGGATCTTGGCATACGCATGAAAAAGACTAAAAATCAAATTACTAACGTGTGTTATGCAGATTCGATGGTCAAAGACAACAAATCAAACTTCTGACATGTGTTTTGCAGGTTGCCTTGGAGAAACAACCAAATTGTGTGTTTGAGTTTTTAATTAGGCATTTAGTGATTTATAAGTAGGTTGAAATGAACCCTTGTTTGGTTTTTTTGTTAAGTATGACATTGGAGTAGGAGAGTATACTCTCATCCTTCATAGGGTGATCAGAAATCCAGATCTTCGGTACCATACTTGTCTTGGTGATTGTTTGTCTCCATTAGAGGGCCTGCCTTCCCGACCACTTTGCTTTAGCAAGCGAGTGATAATCGTGAGAAGGGAACGACCCAAAGTGAGTACGGCTAGAATTCCTTGGCATTCTAACTCACTATAAAAAAATACCTGATGGGCGAAAGCTTTGAAGGAAGTGTTACGTGGGAATTGTAGTTACTTGGGAAGTGATGCCCCTTGAAACTCTTTCTCATATCAACATCTAAGTAGGGCCTCTTGGTCTAAATCGTGCTTGCGTGACTACATTTGTTGGTATCTTGATGGGCTTAATGTCTCAATCATGCTTGCATGACATCAAGGAGTAATGCTTAACAGAAATCCTTACTACATACCTTGTTTTTAGAGGCCAAAAACCCTTCTAGTTGCTTGAGAAGGACAAGTTCGGATACTTGGAAGAGATACTAAGTTCGCCATGGGGAGATTTCCATGGGGACTGATGCTTGGCTGCCCTGAGAAGTGAGTGCCGTGGAGGGGAGCCCGTGGGGTCAAGCATCTATGTATTCTCCTTGAATCTCATAATGAGTCTACCTCTCAAGTACCTAATGTCTTTGCCTACCATAAGGAATGTGGAAATGAGCATGAGTGTCTTGAGTCTAAGTTGCAATATCTTGTATTCTTTGATTGTCAAAAGTTGAATGTTATCCCATTTCAAAAAGCAAAACAAATTGATTCAAAACAAGGTTAAACATAAGAGACATTCATCCAACAAACATTCAACAAGATTCAAAGATCATCTTCCTAAACCATGGTTATCCAATATTGTTCCAAATCTTGTCTTAACATTCATGTCACTTGCATTTAGGTTCATCCTAGGTTGCATCTTGCAAATTCATTGTCACATACCAAGGTTGGGTTTCACCTAGGTCATACTCCTTTTGCATATCAATAAGAGTCATCCATTTGCATGTGTCCTCTTGCATTAAAGTCATACCATTGTCATACGTTCATACTTTGCATACCCTAAGTCTCTTCATTAAGCTTAGGTCATTATCATATCATATTAGGGTCATTTGCATAGTAATTGTCTCTTTGCATATAGTGTCAAAACTAGGTTTTTGTCATACTTGAGTAATCCAAATCTTTGATGAACCCTCAGTCATTGTTAAGAAGTCTAGACCTTGTCAAACCTTTTCTTTTTATGTCATTATTGTCATTTGGTCAAACCTAGCTTAGTATCCAAGCATATAGGGGAGTCTTTGTCATTTGTCCTTTTGTCACTTGGTCCTTTTGTCCTTTGAGGTCTAGACATCATTTCAATTTCCTAAGGGTCTCTTTTTAGATCTGCATTCCAAAAAGTTTGTCAAAATCTTGAAAAACAACCAAAAACATAGATTGCATTCTCATTCATTTAGTTCGCATTTAGTTGCATATCATATATTGCCCTTGAAAAATTCCAAAAATATTGCATTTGCATAGTGACATGTCTATTGAAACAAGGTTCCAAGCACCAATGATGCAACAAAGTTTGACGTATCAACCGACAATGCAATCAAATTTTAATCCAATGCAATCACAATGCTATCCAACCCAACAACAAGGCAATATTGATCAAACTTTTTATGATGAAACAAGTCTCCAAATACAAAAACTAGAGGAGAAACTAGCTCAAGAAAATGAGATTTTGGAACAAAGAGTGAAAAACATTGTGAAGAATAGATCACAAATGTCCAAAATGCTTCGAAAATTTCCAGGTCAAAATCCAAAGATTGAGCCAATTGATGTAAGATCCCTTCTTGAACGATCAGACATACCAGCCCTTCTCTCGCAAATAGAGATGATGAAACAATTACAAGAAAAGAGACCACATCAATTTCAACATTATGTGCCTCCACAACAAGAACAAGAAGGTGTTTACTATCAATCATATTTTCAACCATCACAACCAATGACACAACCAATTGTTCAACATATGCAACCAATACAACCAATGGGTCAATTTCAACAATATGTCCAACCAACTATACAATGTCAAAAAATGGTTCAACCAATGGTGGAATATCAACAAGTTCAAGTTCAATCAACATATCAATGTCAACAACCACAACCAAACATTCAAAAACAAAGGTTGCAACATACACCAAGCCAAATTTTGAACATGTCAAACCAAAATGATCAACATCTAGTTCGAAATCAAAACATGACATCAAATCAAAAACAAGTTCAAATTCCAAGTCCAACTATGTCAAAACCTCGAAAGAAAGTTGGCCTTATTGCAATGCTCTTAAGGAAACGACTAAGTGAGTCTTTTGAGGAAGATAAAGATAATACACTTATGTCTAGCAATGCCTCATCCCCTCGCAAGCAAATGGACTCTCCAATGGCATCTATCCCTATACCTCCAGAAGTTCTGCAAGAAACTTCCATATTGTCCTCATCAAACAATACACCCAAGGATGCAATTACCCAAGAGCTATCCATAATTGATTGCCAAGATAATCCAATTTGTGATGCACATCCTTGTCATGTTTCAGAAATACAAGACCCAATGCCACCATGCACTTTATTGCCATTACCTGTTTTAGAGGATCCCATTCCAAGTCCCTCTTCCTCATATTTAAGCATTGATTCCTTGCTAAAATCCATCACAAATTTTCAAAGTGCATTTCCTTCATCCCAAAACATTGATCCCTTGTCAGAATCCCCCATGCATGTCCAAAGTCCAACCCCATGTCAAGAGGATAACTTAGAGTGCGAAGAAATGAGTCCTAAAGAAAATCCAGATCAAGATCCTGAAACCTTATCATCCCATCCAATTGTTGACCAGGACCCCATCTTCCCAGACACTCACGATGATTCCCCTATTCTTGTCCATCCTATCCAAAGTCCTATTGACACTTCATTCCCCGAGCAAGATCAAGATATCCCAGTCCATCCAATCCCAAATGATCCCCTTTCATTCCAAGAACAAAATGTCCTTTCAAATCCCATTGACATTCCAAATATCCCTTCCATCCTTTCTGATGATCCTATTGAAAGTCAAGAGCAAAGCACCTTTAAAGAGGAATCCAATGATCTTCCTCCTTGTCAAGATCAAATTATTCCTTCAGATCCTCCACAAGATCCACTTGTTCCTCCATCTCCTTGTCTTAATGCCCCATATACACTCCAAGATCGCATTCCTTTTGATGATCCCATTATTTCTCCCATTCCATCTCTTGAAGAGCCTATCATTGAACCATGTCCACAACACAATCCTAGTCCCCAACATGATCCTGATACCCCTCATGATTCTAACGTGTCAGTGCAAGATGTTCATGAACCCCCTACATGCATAATGGGTTCTTCCACTTTGGTGCAATCCGATCCACTTCAAGATCTCACTGTTTCTCTCATATCATATCCACCTCATAATGGACTCACGTCTTCTTCCGAAAGAAAAGAGTATCCTACAAGTCAAGATATTGATAAAGGCAAAGGAGTAGACCTTCACAAGCGAGAACCCTTCCATATCAAAGAAAATATTAAGGGTCATGGCCTCAATAAAATCACTCAAGGCGTTGGTATTCCTTCAAAGTCAAAATCCAAATGTCCACCTTCCCCATCATCGCTTCCATCCATTCTAGGTCCCTATATCCCTCCATCTCCTATGCAACATCAACAAAGGCACACATCTTGGAGAACCTCCCATCCATCCCACATGCCTCCATATCATTCCCATCCACACCGACATTCATTCCCTCTTCCAAGCAATTTGGATGCCAAGCATAAAAGTCATAAGTCTAGCAATCCACATGTATTCAAGGATCAACTTGTCTAGTCTAACCGACATGTCAAAACAAAGAGCAATATGATCTATAAAGAAAAAGAAAAATACAAAAGGTCAAAAAGGCCCGCTGAGCAAAATAAAGAAAGGTCAAAATATATATGGGTTCCTAAATCCCTTGTGCAAGCAATGCACTCCAAGGAACCACAAAACCATGAAAAATCAAAAACCATGTGGATCCCTAAGCGGCTCCTTGAAGCACAAAAGCCTAAAGAAAAATCCAACTTGGCATCCAAAATTGCTATTCCTCCATCCAAACCTCCCAAGTCTATTTCTCCACTACCTTCTTCATCCGTTTTGGGCCCTTATGTCCCAAAATTCATAGCCTTTCCTTCATTAAAATCTCAATATCCAAAATACATTTGTCCTCCATCAGTCCATCACCCCTCAAGGTGTGTGCCAATGTCGATCTTGCCAACATTTCCATCCACTGAAGCCCAATTCTTCCAACACCTTATCCATTATCCAATGCATATTTTCCATCCTTCCATCCCTTTGATCCAATCCTTTGCGTAAATCCTTGCCTTAGTTTCATCTCATTTTCCATGTCCTTATCCTACCAACATCTTTGAGCATACTTTTAAAGGTCATGGTCTATTTTTTTTTCAAGGCTACTATCCAAACAAAAAGACGCTTGAGTCCTTCTTCCATTCCCTATCATGTGTCCATCTTCTTCTGAAAAAGTCAAAATCCAAAAAAATCAAAAAAAGTGAAAAAGTGAAAAAAAAAGGAAAAGAAAAAAGTAAGGAAAAATAATTCGTCCACTGGTGAAAACCTGGCAAACAGGCACCTTGGGCAAGTACCGTGATGAAAACCTGGCAAACAGGCATCATGCGTAATCTATGAACTTCTTGCACAATCACACTAGGGGGCAGGTTTCCTCCTTCATATCCTATTGCCCATCATTATCCTATCATACCATGTCATTACCCTTCATATCCTATTATCCCTCATTTCCATTTCCCTTTCCACCTTTGATCTTGACAAGGCTGACGATCTTCATGAGCATCATGTATCTTGTTTGCAGCTTTTAGTCTATCATAGCTTTTGGTCTTAATCCATTTGCTTATTATAACTTTTCATCCATATTCCCTGGCTTTTACCACTATCCCTTAGCCAATCCCGACCTTCAGTCCATGTCCCTTATCCATTTTTGGTCTTGCTTATCCTATCCATATCTTATCACTATCCATACACTCATTTTCATTCCTTGATCTTGGTCTAACATAAGGACGTAAAATTTAAACATGGTTTCAAAAACCTCTTGACATGTCCCTCATGCCATGTTCCTGCTTTACATCGTCATATCCAGTCTCTTGTCCCATCACACAATAGCTCTTGGAAATTGCATCCGCATTGTCTCCATAATAAAAGGCCTTTGTCTTCCCTCTATCCACCATCATTTCAGCAAGCTTATTTATTCACCTGTCATATTCCTTTCCTTGCTAGACACTGGGGGCAAAAGTCTAAAAAGATCATAAAAATTTGAAAAATGTCCTGAAAAAATTCCAAAAAAATCTTTAAAAGTCCTGAAAAAATTCCAAAAAAATCTTAAAATGTCCTGAAAAAAATTCATAAAAATTGAATAATGTCCTGAAAAAATCTTTAAAAAATTGAAAAATGTCATCAACAAAATTCATAAAAATCATATAAAGTCCTAAAAAAATTGAAAACACAAAAAAATTGTAAAACTTCAAAAACAAAACAAACATTCTGCAATAAATTATTCCCTTTGTGCATCGACAGCTCACTGCGTATACGTCCAACAATTTGCAATCAAACATTGTGCTTTAACTGAAATCATGCATTAACAGATGAACTTTTTCAACTCAAACCAAGCATTCAAACTGATCCAAATTGTCTTATCAATCGAATATCAGCATCAAAATCATTTGTCTTTGTCACATTATCATGGGTCTTATACAGGGTGTGGTATACTCGAAACCAAACTGTGTCCTGTCTTAGAAGGGGTACCACATTTCCTGAAACTAGACAGCATGATCGTCTTATCAACACGTTCAACTTTTGACAATAAAGATCAAGATGTTTGTTTGATTTGCTTGAATTTGTGAGTCTTATCTTCTTATTGATTTATCTTTGGCTTCGATCATGTTCCTATGTTTCTCGATGAGGTCACTGAGTGATTTAGAGTGACCGGGATGGCTCATGGTCTCTTTCTTTGATTGTGATTGTCGTTTGTTTATGTTGTGTCTGTCTTTCGCAAATCGGGTTGCATTTCAGCTCTGGCCTTCAATGCCATGATGCTACGCATTCATTTTGCTACATAAAAATAAAGGTTCTCACCTACAAAGTGCATTACTGAAAGCAAATTTTCATCATCTCTAATTGTCCTCTGTCTTATTTCTTCTTACTAACACTTCTTCCATCCGGTCGGATAGTCAGTTCGGTCTAGTGCTTCGATATCCAAAACCATATTGTGTCCTGCATACATTTGGTTAGTACATTTGCATTCCATTACATATTACATCACGCATTTTATACATTTCATATTATAAATGCATCAAAAATACATAAAAATACATCCATACATGTCCATACACAATGCATAAGTCACCCATTCATGAAAAATAACATAAGTCATCACATATTGCATCCCATCATATCGATGCATATCATATCACATATCATAATAATGTCAGAGTACAAAATCGGACTATCTGTCCTAAGTATGGCCCGCAGGCTGACTACATAATGTCAAGCTACATAATGTCCACTGTCTGTCATACGGAGCACGTGCCTCTGTCACTGGGTGCTCCCTCTGTCCTCCTCATCCCTGCCATGTCTCGCAGATGATGTACCTGGTCCTAGTCCTGGCTGCGGTGGTCTCATCGGTCCACTCCCTCCTATGCTACTCAATGATCTCCGAGAGCGTGACCTGCTCTCTGTCCTCAATCGTGCCCGATATGAAGGTTCTCTCCGCTCCGGTGGAACTGCACCCTCATATAGTGTCCTCCAGTACAGTCTCTCCTCGCCGGCCTCTACCAGCATTTGTGCCATCTCCCGTGCACTGGCATCCCTAATCGACCCAATGAACTCAGTGACTCTCTGTCCCTCTCGCTGTGCCTGAGCTATGGTTGTATCCCGAGCCTCTGTGAGTCTGGCTATCTCCGCTCTGAACTGCTCATGCTGTCTCTCCAATGTCGCAATATAATCCTGCTGGCTCGCTATGGTAGCCCTGTACATGTCTATCTCCTCTGTCCTAGCTATCTCTGGCTCTATGGGAATATCCTGCAAAGTCTGATCCGCTGCATCTGGTTCCTCATCATCCTCCCCACCATCATCTCCCTCATCCTCCTCATCACCTCCATCAACTCCATCCTCATCTCCATCACCCTCATCCTCATCATCCTCGTCATCCTCCTCGTCCTCATCAACTCCCTCCTCTCCTGTGAGTGGGAAGTCCTCTTGTCTCCTCGGTACTGGAATATCCGGATCGGTCAAAGGCACTGGCCGTTGCTGTGCGAACCATGTCTCATACTCCTCTGTAGTCCCAGCATCTACCACATCTGACATCCAATCCCACTGTCTCTGCTGTAACTGTGCAAAGTCGGCATATGCTATACGTGGCTGAATCATACTACCCCACTAACTCGTCTCTCGGTGAGACCGGGCAAAGCATGCAGTCCTCCAAGGAATGTCCTGTGTCTCTCCAAACTGTCGTCTGACCCTCTCTGGCAGGTACAACTCAATCACTCTCTGACGGTTTACTTGTCACCCAATCAGGTACCTCTCCTATCTGCAGTATGGTAACTCCTCATGATCATCTGACCATCCGGGGCAATCTCGATATGGCCTCCATATAAACTCTCTCAGTCTGTCTAGCTCATGTCGCCAGTATAATATGTATCCAAAAGGACCCTGTCTCAGTGCTCCACCATAGCTGTACACATATGGTCGGTGTGGTACAACCTGTCTATCTGTGATCAGTCGACATATGGAAATATGCTCAAATGCCCATACCTGAAGCAATGTGACTCCACAACTCAGTGTCTGCACTCCCTGATACGCTATCTGATGTAGCTGGAAATATAACATCGCCAACACACATGGTCCCCATGCGTACACTGTCCCCTCTGTCACCATCTGCTCTAATACTCTTCCCCAACCAATAGGGAATCCATGTCCTCGTCTATCACCTGCCAGAAGACATGCTATCACCACTGCTATCACCACACATCGCTGCTCATACTCGGCTGCCATCGTCTCCCAGCGAATCTCCCTCTCGACAATGTCTAGATCCTCTGCGTCACACTCAAACAGTCTGCATAACGCATCTCTCCCTGTCACTGGGTCGTACTCTATCATCTCCCCATGTATCGGAATGCGGAGGATGCGCCATACATCCTCTAATGTCACTGTCGCCTCACCAGTCGCCAAATGGAATGAGGAAGTCTCTGAATGCCATCGCTCTGCCAATGCGGTAAGCAATCCTGTGTTTGCCCTAATCTCAGGCATATATGTGATGTAATACAATCCCAGTCTAGCTAATGTGTCTCTTTCTGTACTCCTGAGTCTATGTCGAAGCATGAAACAGTCCGGTCGATTCTCCCGTGCGATCAATGGATATTGTCGACTCTGTATCACAATCAGGGCATCATTTTGTCAGTTTTTGGGTTTGTTCCTACGGGTTGAATGTCCTCATTTTCATGTCCAAATCAGGGTGTTTTTCATCTACATTGGCCTATCCTACCCTTCCCCCCCCCTGTCAGGTCATTTGCATGCCATTTCCAATCAACAGTGAGTCATTTTTCAACTCTTGCGCTTGTGTAAGCTAAATTGCGCTTGTGTCAGGTGAATTGCGCTTGTGTCTTCCTACACAAGCGCAAAACTCCTTACACAAGCGCAGGTTTAGATGACACAAGCGCAGATGTCCATTTTGGTATCTTCTGTGGGCCCCGCAATGTCCCGTAAGCCATCAAAATTCATGAAATCAAAAACATGGGTTTTTGAGATACATACTGCTGCTCCTGTGTCCTCCGATCGTCTGAATGTGCGTACACATTCTCCAAGGTGATCCGCCGTTGGAATGTTCGCCATCTATGTGCACGTGTCCTTGTCCAGAGCAACAAATCCTCCTCTTTAGCTAGTGCAAATGAGTCATTTTCACCCTCTTGGTCTCATTTATAGCTCTTTGTCATTGCATAGATGGACGTGTGTCCTCTCCATCTTATGTTGGTCGCAGTCTTGTGCACCTTACATTGCTTGTCTGTCATGCATCCGATCTCCGCTTGTCAGTCCGTTCGATCCTGTCATTTTTATCGATCAATTGGCCTCTTTTCTGCATGTTTCCGGCCAATTCCTCGAGGGGGCATGCATATGTCATTGTTATTGTCTGGGGCATTTTCATATGTCATTATTATTGTCTGGGGCATTTCGTTATTGTTCTTTGAAACAACGCTTAAAATCGCATTGTCTCAAAGAGGGGCAAAATGTAGACACCCAAAAATGGTCAACGCTTGCAAGGTCATACTTTAACATTTGCGCATTGCCTCATTTTAGGTTTTTGCATCGCATTAACATTTCTCCTATGTCACGCACTTGGTCTTTATCATTTGCGAACATCGAGTCATTCTTCTATATTCTTCAATCATCTCATCCTTGAATTTGGTCTTGTCGACAACAATATTCAGTCATGATTTTGATCGATTTTACCCTGTCGCATCAATGTGCGTATTCATTTGTCATCATTTTGGACATCGTCAATCCTAATTAGGGTTTTGTCCTCCTATCAATCTTATCATTTTGGACATCGTCAATCCTAATTAGGGTTTTGTCCTATTTTCAATCTTATCATTTGGCGATCGGTTTATCAATCTTGTCGATTTATCATCAATCCTTCAATCTTGTCATTTTGCGATCGATTTGTCATCGATCGTGGTCATGTCTAATCTTGTCATCTTGCAATCTATTTTGTCAATTTTGTCATTTTTCAACCGATTTGTCATCGATCGTTATTTGTCTCAATTGTGTCAATTTGGATCAATTTGTCTTTGTTCCTCGTCAATTGGCGCATCTATCAATCAAATCATTTTGTCGCATTGGTCATTTATCAAATCAAAACATGATCAAGTCAATTACAGACCTAATTATCATCCTCGCATTTCTAATTCATCTTCTAGGGTTTCATGATTCAATCATTTAACCTAATTTGTCATTTCTTCCTTTAGGATTAAATAAATTACTTATTTATCCTAAGTTTCCTTATTACAATTAAATCTTCATTTAATTGTCTAATTATTCCTCTTTGTGAATTGATTAATAAATGAAAAATTATTAATTAATTCACTAAATCCTAATTTCTAATTTCTTTCAATTTCTAATTTCCTATTTTCATTATTTTCTAATTTCCTAATTTCTTAATTCTTAAATTCAATTTTCTCCTATTTCTTTCCTAAATTTATGGCAATGACATAGAAATTTGTCATAAAATGTCATAAATTGTCATAAAATTCTTGACATAGAAATGTGTCATAGAATTTGTCATGAATTTGTCATAAAATGTCATAAATTCTTGACATAGAAATTTGTCATGAATTGTCATAAGCCTTGCATAGCAATTTGTCATGGATATGTCATAATTTTGCTATTATTGATTTGAATTTCTATTCAAATCTCTTTCATACTAATTTGCTCATTTATCCAATTCTTCTATAAATTGGATGATTTTCTTCAATCAATCCCTTCGAATCCTTGAATCTTGAATCTTAATTCCTATCAAACTACCGAATTTTCGTTTCTAGTACTCTTGAACTTTTTGCTTTCAATTGTGTGAGCACTTGTAGGTGAGATCCACAAACCCATTGAAGAGGAAAGAACAACAATGGAGCCGCATGGAAGAAGCATATGGTTTGCATGATATTTTCATTTTGAATGCTTTGTTTCCATACCTCTATTGAATGTGCTTTGGAATTAGGTTCATTTCATGAGTATTCTTTTGATTATGTTATCATATTTTGTGTTTTGATTGATATATCTTATTTTGATGAATCCTAATTTCTACGCTACAGGTGTGTTTCTGGTTGGCTTGCTTCTAATTCACCTTCAGTTATACAGGTTTGCTTTAGCACATCTTCTTTAACAGCTTTTGCCTGTCGGGTTTCTTTTCTAACTGTTGCCTCAACCTTTTTACTCTTTTATTTGATTGAATTTGACTTTCTATAGTTTCAGCATTGCCAAATACTTCTTCTTCAGGTTCCTTAGGAGCTTCTAGGAGGGCTTTTGCATAGGTTTCTATTATGTTGTCGTTAGTCTCATACCCCTTTTCAGTGACCCAGATGGTTCTAGGAACAATTTCCTCCATCCAAATTTCATCTTTCTTTATTACAAAACAAATTTCCTTTTGGTACTTATCTACAATAGCTTGTGATAACCTTACTCTTGTTTTCATTTGAGCTTTCAATGCTTGAAAATACTCATTTAAGTTCTTTTCCCTGTTCTCTCCCATGTTGTTCAACAATACTAATAATTGTTTTTCTACCGGTATATCATATCCAAAATTTTTGGTGCCAATACCGGGTACTTGTTTGGTTATATATAGCATCAAACAAACAAGTAGGTTTCCAAATCTGAATGTTCTTTTCTTGTCTTTCTTTATCTTTCCCAAATTGTCTATTAGTTCATCTTTAAGCCATTCACATATGTCTATCCTTGCATTATCATTTACCATATCATAGGCACTTTTAATGCATAGGCTAGAAACTGAGTTTAACCTATTTGCATGTGTGGTCTTGTAGCCTAAGATCATACTGATAAGTTTGACATTGATATTCGTTACATCATTTACCTTTAGAGACCTTTTGTTGAATGTTGCACTGGTTAGGTTTATCACAATGTCATTTGAGACCTTCTTAGTTTTGTCAGGTCTGTTGCCGGTGGAGGGTAACCCTGTCATAGCATTTACTACTTCTTTAGTAATCTTGTGAATAGAGTCCAACCAAAATAATTCTCCATGAACCCTACTTAGCACAATTCTTACGATACCCTTGGGAAAATACGGGATACTAAGGATTTTTGTAAAACCTAGGGTTTCTATTATCTTGTGTTCAGGTTTGACATTTCCTGATTCATACATATTCTTAATTTCCTCACAACCTAGTTCATCAATATGACAGTGTATATACATTCTAGGGTCTTCAGCATATACTACACCTTTAGGTATTTGAGAAAATGCACCTAAACTATCATCTTTCTTTGCAATTTCGGGAACTAGCTAGAATACAGGTCAAGGACATTTAATAACTTCAACAATAGTAGGGTTTGCAATAAATTCAGGAGTAGATGAAGATGCCATAGCTATAAATACCTTAATCTGCCTTAGGGATGAAAGATTTGATAGATTGATTCACTTCTTTGCTTAGAATGTCTTTGCTCGGGATTTTCGCGCTCTCGAAGATTTGAATGCTCGGTGAAATGAAAATGGAGTCAAAACAATTGTTTTATAATGTTATTTTCTTCACTTGCCACATTTAATGCTTGTCAGTTAAGTCACAACTTAACTTATCTATCGGTAAAGAAGTAATCTCAACTTCTCACCATCAACTGAGGGAATAATAGCATGTTTTACATTCAGTTGATAAACCCTCAAGAGGATTTTCCTTCAATTAGATGAGGAGTCTCCTGCTAGTGGAGTGTTACTTTGTTCTGCCGGTGGAGGAGTATTCCCATCAACATTCAGTTTTGATTTTTTGATCCATTGTTTTGATAATTCTTTCTTTACCTCTTCAACCTTTTCTTTACCTTTCAAACTAGGACATTTGTTATTTGTCGGTGAGGACTTGCTTCTACAAAATTTAGCAATGTGTCCAATCTTGTTATAGGCATAACAAGTCACATTTTTTTTTCTGAATTGCTTTCCCATATCCTATGCCAGTGTGTGTTCTACATTGATTAGATAAGTGTCCAAATCTCCCACAAACATAACATCTTACATTCATTCTACAATTCTCTGAATTATGACCAACTTTGTTGCATTTAGAACATTAACCGGTGGGTGTATTGGTGTTCTGATAATTTCTAGATCTACATTGATTTTCTCTATGACCATACTTGTTACAGTTAAAGCATTTGCCATTAAATTTATAAGCAGTAGGTTATCTTACCAGTTTTCTATGATCATGTGTGTTTGTAGTACCTAAGATTTCACCAGCTTCAAAGCCAAGGCCATGAGTGTCACCATTTGGTTTCTGATTCTTCAGCATGTCATCAAGTTCTTCTAAGCTTTTCTTGAATTTCTCCTTGTGCTGATTTGCAGTAGCCAATTCTCTTTCCAAGATTTCTTTCTATCTCATAAGTTCATTTGAGTCATTTTGCGTGTGCATCAGATCTGTCTTCAATATATCATTTTCATAACTAAGTCTTGTGTTTTCATTTGCAGCATCATTCAGTCTTCTAGTCAGATCTTCTTCATTTTTCTTCCTATCTTCAATTTCTTTGCAAAATCTCATAGTCATATCCTGCATGTCATTCTGTGTTGTACTTATCTCTTGTCTTAGTTTGTTTACCAAATCATTAAGAGTTTCCTTTTCCTCTCCCTCTTTCTGCATCTTCTCACAAAGTTCTCTTCTTTTAATTTCTTGCTATAGTGTAATTTTCTTGAAGTGCTTGAATGATATCCTGAGCAGCTTTTAGATCATCTTCAAGTTTGATATTCTTTAGTTTTTCTATATCATAGTCTGAAAGAGTTGTTTCCAATTGTTTCTTCAAGTTATCCATCTCTACCGGTTGCAAGATCTTCTTCAAGTTGTTAAGCTTCTGAAAATAGAGGACCAGGCTCTGATACCAATTGTTAGAATTCCCAAAGATACTAAGAAGGGGGGGGGGGTGAATCAGTATCTAACCGGTTATAGAATTTACTTGATTTAAAACATGTAAAACATATCAATATAGTATACTGGTAAACCAAAACTAATGCAACAAACAAAGATAACAATAGCCACATGAAAATCACACCATAACATAGTAGTTTAACGAGGAAACCCAGTGTGGGAAAAACCTTGGTGGGATTTGTGACCCACAATATTTTCTTACTGGCCAATAAGTGAATATTACTCTTACAATAGGGGCCTGCACATGCAGGAAGGCCAAGTGCCTAGAGCTCACTGCTCAAATACAAAATAAGAAGTCACACGGACTTACAAAATGGATTATACAAATCCAATGTCTTGTACTGCTTCAAATTAGCATATGCTATGCCAGATCCAGTACCGGTTTTAGCTCTTCTTCATACATAAACCCTTAACCTATAATTCGCATATTAGGTCTGCCTTATTTCGCCTATCACACTATTACAAAATATTCTACAATGATCTCATACATATATGAGTCATATTACAACTCGCCATGTCAGCTTATAATGATTTTACAATTAATTACAAAATACATTATAAACAAAATTCCTGTCGACCAGGGTGCCGGTATCCTTCCTTTGTCTGTCGGTGTCCTGTATGCTGGTATATTGTCTTGCCCATATCATATGATTGCAAGGTTGCCATCAATGACAAAACCTTCAATCACCTACAATATCTCATTGGAGTGTGCATTTGCCAACACAAAACTCACTTGCGCTGAGGGGGGATTGTTGCAAGGTGTGCACCCTTGGTCTCTATGCAACACAAGCAGTGGGTTTGTGACATGGCTTAACCATGGCCTCCCATGGATTCTCTGTGTCTGGTGGTTGTAGCGGGCATTGACAGGTCAACCTTTTGGTGCAACGGCAACCATACCCAACACTATAATTATCTTTCAAAATGTATCCCTCCAAATCCATTTATAAATAATTTTCTAAATCAAAACCCTCCAAACATGGCGGTGGCTTGGTTGGTTGGACATGCTTAAATAGAAATTAGAGTAGTTGATCGTGATATACCTTTAAAAAAAAAAAATTCCTCCCTAAATACAAACATCATAAGTTTTTTTCCAACTGAGGAACACAACCAAGTGTTCAAGGACACCTTGATACTTGTAATGGGGTGAAAAAAGGATATTCACTAGTCTAGTGATGTAAACAAGGAATAAACCTATTTTTACTACTCAATTACATTGAAGGCAGATAAGATCAATTGATTCAATCCGAAAGGATGAATGATGATTGACTTTTGTTTCTCCCTTTATGAGAGTTGAAAATTAGTTATGGAAAGATGTAAATTGAATGCTAGATCTACCTAAATTGACATGAACTAACTATTTCAAATTTGATATGCAGACATTCATACAGATTGGGAATGAGAAAGATGAGTAGAACCGATGTTTAGAATCTAAGCTCGAAAATGCAGGGCAATGTTGCTTTAGGTGATCCTGTCCTGGGAATGTCAGATTCTGACAATAGAAATTTTTTCTGGATCAAAATACTTCTTATAATATATCACAAAAGTTTCACCACAAATTTGTTGGACATAGGTTTGTGGGGTGACCTTTTCCTTAGCTTTTCACTCCTACAAAATTTGGATTTGATTATCTCTGTCTACCCTACCCAATTCTATAATTATAAATTCTGAAGTTGTAATCTACACCTACAAAAGAGATAAATATGTTAGAAATAGGGTTTTATTTAGGTTAAACCCTAGGTTTGGGATTAAACATTGAAATTGAATTGAAATACTGAAGTAAAATGTTGAATATTATACCTCAAATATACTATATATGATTGAAACCTTGATGATGCATTACTCTTTAAATGCAATCACAAGTGTTGACCTAATAACATGACATGACATGCCAAGACATAAATGACCTAATCATAAACACATGCTTGCATGAATATGGATGTAATTTGATGCTCCATGATGTATAGATTTTGAAGAATGTTTGAATTATATGGTGGGATTAAATGATGTAGTGTCCCTCCTAGACTTGCATTTTGATTTGTACTCTGATAGACTTATGATGGATACTTGGATGGTATCATTGATATTAGGACTTTATATGGACTTATGATTATTCGATATGACTCATTATGTTTTGGAGATTCATGTGATTGATGATTCTAGACATATTATATGATATATGGAATTTTGATGATTCTTAAAGATGTTAGTGCATAGTACCACCTTGATGGATGGATTTATATGACTCATGGATTTACATGTGATCATTTCTCATGTGGATTGTATGATTTATGATGGTACTAACCCTATTTTATGAGTATGATTCTATGCGACGTTTGATGTTATATGTGTGATTATCTTCATGAGTAGAGACGATGTCATATCACTCATTCCGAGAATGATATGCCATCAGGATTCTCCATCACTTTTCTATTTATCATGATGTATATGTATCATATATGTTGTGTTTAGTGTTTGATGCAGGTTGCAGGTACCAGACATCGACTCCACCGAGCTTCACATGTCTGAGTGTGTCTTTATCCAAATGGCAAGTTGACAGAGATGACATAGTTTCCCTCACACACTATAGTTCTAAGTTGTGTACCTTGTCGATTCCACCACAACGTAAGTTGAAGTCAAAGTTTTGTGTTGTATGTTCTTCCTTTGGTGTTAAATGTTTAGAGTTAAGATTATTTATTTGATTATTTAGTAATTATCTTTGATGGTTATTTGATTAAATTAATGATTCGATTTAATGATTAATTAAGAATTATTTATTGTTAGAGTTATCATGCATTAGCTAATAATTATTTATTTAATTATTAGTCTATTATTCTCTACGCTTAAGCTAAACTTAGGCATTTAATAATATGGTAGGTATTTAATAATTATTCTAATTATTAAATACACTTTATCCCTTTAGGGTTTCTTTAGGGTTGAACAACTTTAGGGTTGCATATTCTCCTTTTATAAGGATTGTATTATACTTTTTATTTCATTCCCTCTCCAAATGATAATCTTTTCTTCAGAGTCATTATTGTTTTTTTGCCTCCATTCTTCTAGATTGTGACAGGTATTTTGCTTGCAGGTGTTCTTGGGATCTCTGAAGTTTTATTTCTCAACTTCTTCATGGTATCAAAGCCTACATCTACTGTTAATTGTTCCTGATTTTTCAACACATTTTTTGGAGGCTAGGGTTTCAAGTTTTTTAGAGTTTTTTATTTGCATCTAGGGATCTTTTTTGTTTCTGGGAATTTTGGGCTCAAACGGACCTCACTATTGAGCTCAAAACACCCCAAAACTCCCATTTTCATATAAAATTTATCCAATTTGGACAAATTTGTCTCTGGGAATTTTTCTTTTGGTTTTATGCCCTTTTCTAGCATGGATTTCGAGAAGAAAAATAAATAAAAAATAAAAAAAATTAATTGTGGGCCGTTTAACAATGTGCCTAGGCCACTGAAACCCCCACCAACCGCCGACAGTTTACTAACTACCACGGCCAGCACCCCGGTGTAATACCCTAAAAATGGTCACCTAAACCATGGGCCCCTAATCTCGACTACATCACCAAGGTCCTAACGAAAGCCAATTAAATTAATCTTGAGCACCTAATTAATTTGTAGACACCTAAAAATGTCTCATTGATCATGTACTAATTATTCCCCTAATTGGTTAAATAATTATTTAATTAAGTTAATTAATCTTATTCTTCTAATTCACATTTCTTCATCATCTTACTAATTTTTCTATTTTTAATTCTATCATCATTTAATCATTTAAACCATTTTTAATGTTAATTAAATATTTATTATTTAATTAATTATGATTTTTAATCCTTCAATTTAAATAATCTTAATTATTTAAATAAATTTGTTTTCAATTTCTATCTCTATTTCCAATCAATTAATCATTTACCCTTTTCTAAATATTAATTAAATATTAATTATTGTGGTGGCTTCTTGTTTCTCTTTTGCTTGCTTGGCTATTCTTATGGGCTATTCTTTGGCTTAGCCTCATTTTGGTTCCATCAGATTTCCAACATCCCCTTCTCCTTCTTATCTGGATTATCCTTTGTTTGCTCACAGTTCTTATCTTGGCAGGCTCACTTGCAGGGGTTTCTTTTCTTGTTCTCTATCTCATGCTAATAAGTGGATTGGAGACTTGTTCTTTGTAGACAGGGGTGGTTTGTGGATGACTTTTTTTTACTAATTCTTCAGTTGTAGTTGGTTGTTGCTCTTCTCTCTTATCTGGATGACAGATTATGTTGTTGATATCTTCTTGTATGCCTCTTATGGCAGCTTCTTTTGTGTCTAATGGAAAGATTGTGTAATATGGGGAGGGGTTTTGTGGAATGTGCCCAGGTGGCTTTTTGTAATGTGTAGGTAGGCTTTGTGTTTCTAGAGCAATACTGAAGGGTTTTCTTACTGGTTCTTTCCCTTCAGTGCTCATTGAACCAGACACCTTGTAAAAAAAATATTAATATAATTCAATGGTTTATCCACTTTTATCAAAATAAAATAAAATAATGATTTTAATCCTTTAATTTAAATAATCTTTATTATTTAATTAAATTCAATTTCTAAATAATTAAATAGTTTCTTTAAATTATTTAATTAACTAATTAATTCTTTTAATTTCATTAATTCTCCAAATCTCCAAATTCTTCTAATTTCTTCTAATTTCAAATACATGTGCATGATTTAAAAAATCAAATTTAAAATCAAAGTCAAGTTCTAAATATATTCAAATATCAAATTGAATTTAAAATAAATTAAATATTTGAATTAAATCTCATGCAAAGATTAAATTGAAAATCAAAGTCAAAGTGCAAGCACATGCTAAATTAATTAATTCAATTATCTCTTCAATCTCTATTTCTATCTTTTAGTTAGCTTTTTTCTAAATAAAGCTCTCAATCAGCTTTCAATCAGTTAACTATCTCCTCCTCTTTATTTCCTCCAATCATTCTTTTTCATCTTTCAATCAACTTTTTCTCAATCAGTTGACTCATTTAATATATTCAATCTATTATGTTTTACCTCTAAATTAGCAGTTCAACTATCAATCAACATGTGAGCTCACCTAAGTTCCACCTCTTGACCAGTCTGTTCCATCTCTCAATAAATCCTTTCCAATAATCTATAAATTGAGCATTCAATCTCCTTTCTCAAAAATCATGAACTTTGAATCTTTGTGTCATTTGTAGGTTGTCAATGCGATATCTGAGAGCCACCATACCACAAAGAGGAAAAGAGCAATGGAAGCTACATGCAGTCTTGGAATAGGGAGATTTTATTGAATATTTACATTCCTATTGTTTTTGCATTATTCCATTGTCTGTTTGTTTGAATTCTATTAGGATAGGGATTTGTGGTTTCCCTTTCATTCCCAATTGATTACATTTGATGAATTTTAACATACGACATTTTGGTGAACCCGACGTGAACTAACAACAATTTAACCTTATTTTTCTTCTATGTGATTTTGCAAATAATATGATTTAAAAAAAAAAAATTGCAGGTTTGTACGGATTGCAGAACAAATTTTGAATCACGCAATCACGTTTACATCATCACGCAATCACATAGACAGGCTTATGCAATCGATCACACAGGGTCATGCATTCATGTGGAACCCATTACGCAAAAGCCTTTATAGTGTCGCACAATTGCTCTGTTAGGATCACGCATTCGTTGGGGTCATTTCTATGTTTCTTTATTTGATATTTCTTGTTTCCTTCTCTCTATTCTGTTAAAATTTTGTATGAAATTAGGTAAATTTGAATACAATTTACATTTATTGCATACTTAATTATGACATTTTATGGCACGTAAGGTACAATTTAGAATTTCAGGTGCCAGAAGGATGAAGGAACAAAGAAGACAAGCCAGACACTATCAGCAAATCCTAAAGGCAAAACAAAAGATACGAGATCTAGAGGATCAACCAACCATCGACAGATACAATAGCCTAGTTCTCTAGTATAGAGTAAAATATGATTTTCTTAACATAGAATGGATGATGAGAGATCTTGCTAGGACATCACAATCTGTTTGAAGGTTCTAGATCAAAATTAGTTTTCTTTTTTATTTTTTTGGTCTGTTTGTGTATCACACAATCGCTCTGTTAGGATCACACAATCGCTCTATCAGGATCACGCAATCTCTCTGTCAGAATTATGCAATCGACTTGTCAGAATCACACAATCGATCATATAGGATCACACAATCGCTTAGGTATTATCACACATTTGTGTTTTCATAGTTTAGTTTTTTGTTTTCTGTGGGTTTTATTGGGTTACTAATTATCTGTTTGCAGCATGTGGCAAATTACAATTGAGGATCCGATTATTATTGAATCATAAACACTCATGCTCTCACACTTCATTTTTGGGTTTAAAATAAATAATGGTTAAAATGGACATGCATGTTATCACACTTCGGTTTTGGGCTTAAAATAAACAATGGTTAAAATGGACATACATGTTATCACACTTCAGTTTTGGGCTTAAAATAAACAATGGTTAAAATTGACATGAATGCATTCACATTTCAGTTTGGTATTTTAAAATTGACATGCACATGCGTATTTCACACCTAAATTTGGGTTTTAAAATGAACATGAATCAGGCTGCTCAATAGATTAACTCACATTTCATTTTTCTTAAGGGAAAGAACTTTTTATTGTGTTTGGGGTGGACCTACCGTAACATTAACTACCTTTTCCACCCGCCTTCGGGGTCTTGGGAGAAAGGGAGAAGGTGATAACAACACCCAAATTTTTTATTTTAGTAGTGAGGGGTATCTTTGACTAGGGATTTCATCACCCCACAGAGGTACTTCAAATTGGGATGCATTGGGGATATCATCTCTCCTAGAGTGCTCTCGAGCGGGTTTTTTGAGCCGCTATATAAATATATTGGTCAGACAGCTAGAGTGTTGAGTGAATTAGATGTATGTGGGGGCCTTCCCTGCACCGATAAGCTCAACTAAACTCTTAAGTGGATTTCTCTGAGAATCCATCGTTGGATCGAGACCCCTAAAAATTTTACAATAAGAACCAACTTAGTAGCCCAAATCCTACATTCAGTGATTCTGGGACTGCAGATCGTACTCCATAGATTCCCTTCATGTACCTTGCATTATGAGACAGAAATCCCTCGGTGATAAGATCTTTAGATCTTTGAGGTAAGAGAGACTGGCATGCCCGAGAAGTGTGTGTCGTGAGTGGAGCCAGTGCTGCCAGAATCTCTAGTTGTTCATCTTGTTTTGGTATTTCATAATGGCCTCATTTGAATGGTTTCCAATTTCTAGCCTAAGATTATCTTATGTGCTTTTATATGTATCGTTATGTCAGACCAGTATCGAGTCAGTATTGGGCTATTTCAGGCCCTACCTTGTGTATCTCTGAATTCCTAGAATTTGTTTGAATACAGTTCAGTCAGCTATACCTATGTTCAAACAACTATTCTCAAACTTGGAAAACAACAAACTTGTCCTACATACAAAAAAACTGGAAACAAAGTCCATCTTGAAATGTCAAACAATTCTACAAATTCAAAATTTTACATACTTGTGACCATAGGTAGTCTTTGCATAGTCCTCATAGTCCTCATTTACGTCCTTATTATCATCCTTAGAAGTTGCATGATCCTTATTTACGTCCTTATGATTGTCCTTAGAAGTTGCATAAGTCCTCATTTAATCCCTTATTATCGTCCTTAGAATGTGCATAGTTCTTGCATAGTCCTCTTTTGCGTCCTTATTATCATCCTTAGAAGTTACATAAGTCCTCATTTACGTTCTTATTATCATCCTTAGAAGTTTCATAATCCTCATTTACATCCTTATTATCATCTTTAGAAGTTGCAGGGTCCTCATTTATGTCCTCATTATCATCCTTATATATGACCTTAGATTTAGTCCTTGTCTAGACCTCATATACATTTGTCTTAGTCCGTCATCATCTACATAATCATCCTAGAAAGTCATATCATGCGTCCTAATGGGTGTCCAAGGTGATGTTTTTCTCCCCTTCGAGCAACCTAATCTAGTGCCAAGTGACAGTCAATGAGAAATCATTAACAGTTTGAGTAACTTGGCCTGGCAATTAAAGAGAAATACACCTCATTATATAGGAGTCCAGGAAAGAAAAATATAGAGTATAAAATTGCTCATAGAATTGATAGAGAAATTGTTGCAGAACTTCTAAGAGGAGAACTTGAAAAACTTGCATTGCAATAATCTCGAAATACTCAACAAGTCTCACGTCAAAATCCTCAATAGAGAGTCTAGTCTAGTATTACATATTTCATATTTAGGTCTAGAGTCTTGCATTATTGTCTCCTTGTATTAGGTTCTAAACCATCCTCATATAGAAGTCTTAAATTCCCGTCACAAGGTCACAAAAGGGAAAAAGTAAGATGGACCCAAACAACGACCTGTCAATAAATCCAACTTGGAACATGGACATATCAACTAGTCAACAGTCAAATTCTCGAGTAATGCCCACAACACATGAACTACAACAAAACTTAACATGCGAAGAGATTGAATCAGCTCAATAGGACCCACATGTCCTTATGAGCTTAGACGCTCTTATACATAATGATAGGGACAAATATCTCTCGATGTTACTACAAAATGGGGCCAAATTACCTGAAGATTTTGATATCACAGCAATCTTACCACTAGGGAATACTCTAGGTCAAAAAAGCAATCAAATACCACATATGACACAAACGCAAGTGATGACCTCAAGTTTTCCTCAGAATGCACCAACATCATCTATACAAACAAATGTCATTTCAAACATGAATTATCAATCAAGTGCATCATCCTCAACAATAAATGTTAGTGCATCAACACAGGCTATACCAATAATGTCAAGTGTCTCAGCACTTATTCAAATACAAGTTCCTCATACAACAAGTGTGAATCAACCTTTGGTTTCCTATTCCATAGGATCTACATACAGTCATCAGAATACAAACCCAGGTTCCTCTAATGCAATGGGTGCAACCCAGTCAAACATGGGTTCACATATTGCTTATTTCACAGTACCTAGTGGAGACCATAACACACATAATTATAATTATGGTACCTTTCAACAATCTCATAGTTATACTACCATGAATCCTTTTGTGGGAAATATACATGCACAAAGTGTACCTTTAACTCAAACAGACATCTTGTCCCAACAAGTACAAAATGTACAACAACAGATGACAACTATGCAAACCGGTAACGATAAAAAGAGCTACACAATGCAGGACTTACGTCCTTATCCTTTTGATCACACATTATTCATGTCGCCTTTCCCACCATATTTTGAAACACCAAAGTTTTGACAGATGTCGAGGGAAAGGTGATCCTAGAGATCACATTAGAGAGTTTTTTATGGCATGTATAGAGGTTTCAACTGAAGACACTTATCTAATGAGACTATTTCCTAAAAGTCTAGGAGGCTCAGCCTTGGAGTGGTTCTCACATCTACCACCAACTATCACATCATGGGGTGAATTAGTTGAACATTTCATTGCTAACTTCTCGCGTAACATTGAAACCCTAGTCACATTGATGGACTTATGTGTCGCAAAACAATATGAGAATGAAATATTCGCATCCTTCATACAATGATGGAGAGCTCTCTATAGGAGATGCAAGACTATCATTCCAGAAACAAAGCAAGTTGGCATGTTCACAGAAAACTTAATCCCTAAAATCAAGTACCCAATACAAATGCAATGTTTGACCACATTTAAACAAATAATTGAAAAATCCCTAAAGTGTGAGAAAGGACTAGTAGAACAAGGTCTCATAAAATATGGCAATAACAACAACAATGATAAAATCAAATTTTGGTTGAAAAATAAAAATGTGATCAACGATGGTGTTGTAGACGCCCGTATAGTGAACAGAACTCAACCGATTTTATATTTACAAGGTCCAAGTCAATCATTTAGTCCACACATAGAGAATAACACTGTATCGACCAATGTAAATGTTGTGCAAACTATGAACACAAAATTTCCAAGGGTAAATGCTCTGAAAATGAATTACACACTGTAGCGTCGTAAATTGTACGCACTTGCTAGGGTGGTACAATTTCACACCTAGTTTAGCACCCGCCTTGGCACATTTTGTATTTTGCATTGCATTTCCCCTTTAGCACTTAATTAATTAAATTAATTAGGTCTAAGGTCCTATTCTATCATTTCCTACATCATAAAGTTGGGCCCTTTCATTAAAGTGTGCCCTTTTCATTTTATTCCTCCAATACATCATTTAATCAAAAACCCTAATTAGGTCCTATTTTGAACTTGGGGGCTTGATTTCGGGGGTCAAAACATCTCAAAATCACCTGTAACTTTGGGATTCTCTCTAAAATCATCATATCCGACAGTCCTAAAAATTTGGTGAAAAGTTGTTGGGACCATGGCGCCCGGAGTGCAACATGGTCCCGGACATTTTTCCCGAAATATTAGGAGCGCGATCCAATCATAAAATAAGGCTTAACCTCAAGAAATTGGTGGGAGATTCAATCTCTAAGTCGGCCTAAAGTCGAAATTAAGACCTAGGGTTTCATATATAAGAGCTCTCTTTCTTCATTTGAAAGGATCCGAATTTTGGTTTCAGGGACCTTCTATGCAGTGAAAGAGCAGATCTTTGAAGACTTCAACAACATTCAACATCCTTCTATCAAGCATTTATCAATTTCATTCATCCATTTAGGGCTTGGAAGACATTGAAGAACAATAGGAGATTACCGACTGAAGATTGGCTTGTACTCCTCCCTTGAGGGTTGGGTATGATTTCATGTTGTTTTCATGTCTTTGCATAAGCTTCAATATATCCTTTATTCATGCTTTAGATCACTTTGCATCTTGATTTAGAGCATTTACATTATCATTTACAAGCAATTAGGGTTTACTTTCTAGGTTGCTCTAGTTTGCTTTCTTGCATTTTAGGACCTTGCACACACACTAGGTCTGCACACACAATACATTTTACAAAACAACTTGGCTATTCATGGAGGTGGAAATCACCGAAGTGGGGGTTTGACTAAGGCAAAACCCTATATAGCCGCCCAAACACCTTTTTAGATATAAGTGCAAGTTTCAGAATTCGGACGACGCCACAAGTTGCAGATCTGAAAGAAGCAGACTGAGACAGACCTTCCCACCAAATCTCAGAGCAAAAGACCAGGATAGGGGCGTGGGGCGCCTTGGTCCTGCCAGGACAGGGGCGCTGGGTGCCCTGGTCCCTGGGGCAGGGGCGCTGGGCGCCCTGGTCCTCCTGACAGACAACATTTTCAACATTTTTGACAGCTTTTCCAAAGTGCAAAAACAACAGTTTTCGGAGCAGTTTCAGGGGCAGAATCAGGACAGTGGCGCCCGCGCCCCCGCCCCGAACATTTTCAGTCAGATTTTAACTCCAGGTACGCATTTACATTCTTGTCTTATCCTTGTGTTTACAGCTTTCCATTGTTTAAGTTCAATTCTGTAATCTTGTTATTAGTTCATACTTACACTTTGGGGTTAGGGATTGAACTTGCATCATTTCATCTTTCAATTACAACAAAGGAATAGAAATCCTAATAGGTAGCCCATGGCTCTCTCTTCCACAAAAAGAAGTAGCCAATTGTGTGATACCTCTAGGCTCTTTCGTATTCCACAAGTGTGTGGTTGAAAGTGAGATTAGGGCATGTTTGCTTAGTGTCACTTTTTCCCCCACACATTTTGGTGAACCCGACGTGAATTCCAATCTTCTCTAATTCCAATTTTTCAAATTTGAGTGTTTATGCTATTTCAAAATCAAATTTGTATTTACAAGTTTTAATCTCTTGCAAGATTCAAAAATCTAGAGGAAATTTTTGCTAAAACCCTAATTTTTCAATTCAAAGTTGAACTTGTGGATAGCGTAATTGGGATCAATAATTTCAAATCTGATTTAGGAACTCATTGAATCATAAATTTCATTTTCTAAATCTACATTCTAAGTGCTTGCATTGGTTAAAATTAAACATTTCCTTCTATTTTGCATGTGTTATCATTTGAAAGAGGAAAATTGTTGTCATGATGCATTCATTTCATAGATGTGATAATGGGTTAGCTTCCCTTGTTTCAATTTTCCTTCTCCTAAAGAACCTCCCCCCATCTATAACAACATTTTAGTGCCTAAAAGAGTTGCTACCAATCCCTTTGAGACTCTCCCATGCTCTAAGGATGAAGACTTTAAGAGTGATCTTGACAACTCTCCTAAAATGTGCCCTTCCTATTTAGCTATCCTAGAGGAAGAGAATGATATCATAAACACCTTTCTTAATGTTACTTCACCTTCCCTACATGATTCCTCTCTAAGTGAAAAGGTATTGATGGACATAGACTTATTTTCTCTTAAAGTTGGTCCTTCCAATGGGGGCATGTTGGTGCAACAAGAGGTTATGAACACTTCTTTCAAAGATCTCCTTCCTAAGCATGAATCTTTGGAGAAATATGTTCATGTTCCTCCTAAAAAACACTCCCTTCATGAGGATCCTTTTGTGCAAGAAGATGACATTATCCCTACATTTCCTAGTGATGGCATTTCCTTTTCCAACAAAATTCCCACTAGAGATGATGAATTAATGATAAATGCTTACCCTTCTCCTAAAGTTTGTCTTACCCATAAGCATCCCTTAGAGAAAGAAGATGAAATAATAAGCAATTTCCTTAATTTTCTCTCCCCTAAATATCATATTGAACATATTTTGAGGAAAGAGGATGAGTTTAACACATCTATTGATGCTCTCCCTCCTAAGGATGAGGAATTAATAAACAATGTTATCTTCTCTCCCGAAATTGACAATACTTCAAACATTCCTTTCAACAACTTCACTATTTGGGACGAACCATTAGAAGAAGGTGTAGATTATTCTCTCTCCCTTGATAATTTCTCACCTTCCTTGAATCTCAATTATTCTCCCTCTAAAAATAAAGCATCTCCCTCTCCTCAACTTGGTTCTACTCATAAGGAAACCCTAGTTCAAAGCAAGATGGTTAACATCTCTTTCAAAGATCTCCCTCTCAAAAGTGAGACTTTAGAGAGTAATGTTGATCCTTCTCCTAGAGAGTTTATTCCCCATGTAGATCCTTTGATGATAGAGGATGATATGACCTTTCCTAGTATTACTCTCCCTACTAGAACATCAATGCCTATTCCTTGTCTCTCTCCTAAAATTGATTTAATCCATGATAAGATTTTAGTGCAAGAGAAGACTATCAATAATTCTTCCAACACTTTTGTTCATTCCTCTAAACCATCCTCAATCAATTTGATACATGTGAATGAGACACCTAACAAACCTCTCTTCACTGTCCAAGGTGCTTGTCCTTCTCAAAATTCTCAACCTTTAAATAAGCCTATCTTAGTGGTTCAAGGTGGTTATGCTAATGATTCTTTTTTCACTCCTAAGAAACCTATTATTACTGTGCAAGGAGGTTATTTTTCTAAGAGCCCTTATGAGTATGCTAAGCAACTAACTAGAGAGAGTTACCATGCGGTTGCCCATACTTATAACACAAGAAACAATAGGCAACCTAATCCTCCTCTAGTTATCCCAACTTCACTTCTTCCTTCCCAACCTATTCTTCCTCAAGCTCCTCGTATTTCACAAGTTCTTGGTAAGGAATATGATCTCATAGAACAACTTAAAACTACTCCGGCTAAGATATCCCTTTGGGATTTGATTCAAACTTCTTCCACTCATCATGGAATGTTACAAGATGCCTTGAAAGATTTGAATGTTCCTCCACCGAATACATCTAGTAATATAGCATCTTTAGTTAACTCGATGATGAATCCTAAAGCTCAAATTGTGTTTACTCAAGATGAGTTGCCTACTAGTGAAATTCAACATCAACATGATCCCTTGATGATTGTGGTTATCATAAATGACACTGCTATAAGACGAACACTGGTAGATAATGGCTCTGGCCTTAATGTGTGTAGCATTAATCTATTGCATAAGATGAATGTGGATACATCCCTTATTGAGCCTGACTCTCATCCCATTCGAGGTTTTGATAATGTGGCTAAGTCTTCATTAGGTATTATCACCTTACCCATCACAGTGGGACCTGTTACTTTGCCTACTCCTATCCATGTTATGTCAGGAAATCTAACATACAACTTGTTATTAGGGAGACCTTGGATTCACAGTATGCAAGCTGTCCCCTCTACATTGCATAGACAAGTTAAATTTATTTATAACAATAAGACATATACCTTGATAGGTGATACTAATCTTTAGGCTTGTTTGCAAACATCTACTTCCAAAGGGAGTTCTTCTAAGCCTTCCTCTTCTAGTGATGACTCATTAAACAAGATACCTATGGATGAATCATCACCCTCTAATAATCAAAATTCTTTGGATGAGTCTAAAGCTCCTAAAGAAGATCCTTCTCGACTTGAGTTTACACATGAAAAGGCTTTTGATCCTGAGAAGGTTCTCGCAGAAGATGATTGGGGATCTCTTGATTTTAATCCCACCTTTGTAGGTGAGTATAGGGTTCCTCCTAGAGTGCTTAAAGTTAAAGAGAAGGAAGAAACTAGAGATCAATCAGTCTTACTTGAACCTATGAGCAATAATTTTGTGGCCGCCTCTCAAACTTCTTCTCCTCACACCTCTAATTATGAAGAGTTTGATTCTTTGTCTTATGAAAAACCACCCTCTCTTCCTGAAATGGCTGATCGTTATGGTCGTGGTTTTCGCATTTTTGCTAAGCATGGGTATCATGGAAATGGTTGTGGTGCTCATGAACAAGGGATAAAAGTTCCTCTAGAGACTAATTTTCACAATTATGCCTGTGGACTTGGCTATAATCCCTGCAAACACACTAAAGCATCTAAAAGACCATCTCTCAATGTGAATGCTATATTTAGTAGTGATGATGATCTCACTTCAACTAAATCATCTTCTACTTCTATCAACTCTCATTCCCCTCATAAGGAAATCTTGGCGATGAATAAATCTCTTTATGACTCCCCTCAAATTTCTAAATCCACTTATGAATCTTTATTTCCTATTCATCATAAAGTCCTTTCCTCCAAGGATAAGGCTCTAATAAATTACACTCATCCCTCTCCTAAGATTTCTTGTGACTTTTCTTGTTCAATTTTTATCATTTTACACATGTTTTTGATCTCACTTATAGTTGAGCATTTAGCATGTCATATTCAAATACCTCATTCAATCCATCATGTCTTTAAATAACATTAATGGCTATTATGTTGCTCATCATTATGTGACATTGGTAGCTCATTTACTGGGGGCTCATTGTCATTCATGATGGTACAATTTCAAGTGCAATCATATTTTTGAAGCAACATAATAGCCTAATTTTCTATGTTATTTCTTGTTCCTATGGGGACAAGAGTGATTTCATACATATCTTCTTTTTCTTATGTCCGAATCTCTTCCTAGAAGATTGTGTAAGTCCTTCTCATTGTCCTTGGGAGGCAATGATCTTTCCTTATTTTTATCTAAGGATCCACTTTTTCCTATTTCGTGGATGGTGTGAAATTTATTACTTGATGTTATTCCTTGTATGCATTTGTTGTTGTTTGTTCAAGGATTCTCTCTTACAAGAGGTGTAAGTCCTTGACTACAACCTCTTTTGCACTTGGTAAAATACATCCATAATGAATTCACTCTCCCAATTGGGTTAAAAGGAGCGTCATCCTTCATTAAGAATCACTTTCACCTCGCAAAAGAAGGAAGTATTGCATTCTTATTCTCTTCTTTGTCTTATTCTAGAAGATGTTATATTTGTCTAAGACAGTTCCTCTCGGGGATAGGTATCTTTTATACAAAGATCTCTTCTCCTTTAAGGATCTCCTTTACACATACTACAAGATATCCCTTTTTCAACTATCTTATCCTTGCTTAAAGAGTGCAAAACTCCCTTGCTTGGATCTATGACATTGTTGCATTTTTGGGGTATCTTCTTTTGTGATGAAGGTAGGTATCCTTGTTCTACTTTGCTTATGACATAAACATTACACTTTTTGAGCAATGGGTCATTCTTGGAACCAGAGCACAGACTCTTAGAGCGAGATGTCACGCTTTTGTACTATACATATACAGGTTGTAGCATACTCGAGCATAGACTCCTATGAGGTGCTTCTAACCTCCCTTACACACACATGCATGAGGTTGAGTGGAACTAGCGGCATAAGGCTAGACTTTCTCACTCTCCTCCCTTACATGGATCACCTAGACAGACTCTGGGGGCTAGTTTTCCATGTCCTTTTTCCCATGGATCACCTAGACAAGATCTAGGGGCGAGAAGTCCATGTTTACATCCTTCATCTTGTGTTAGAGAACTCTCAAATCCTCATACTCTTTGTTGTGTTGGAATTGAGATGTAGTCCTCTTTCTTACCAAATGATTCTCCATTAGTTTTTGATCTCATATCAAATCTTCTTGTGATCATTTGTCATCAATTTTCTTTAACAATTCGAAGTGGTAAACATGATACCCTGTTTCAACTCACTAAAATTAGCAAGCCGAAACAGGGGGGGGCATATAGCTACCCTCGAATTTTCATCACCTTCCTTAGTAAGCATTAGGTGATTTTGTGATCTAACGTGTGTTTTGTAGGGTGCGGTTCCTAACTGTGTACTGCAGATACCGCTGGGGGCTTCATTTGACAGACTTATGGATATATCCTTTTTCAAATAATGTTTACTTTTCTATACTTTAGCTTGCATATGCACGTAGTGTTCATATGACTGCTAAAGTGGGGGCTAAATGTAGCGTCGTAAATTGTACGCACTTGCTAGGGTGGTACAATTTCACACCTAGTTTAGCACCCGCCTTGGCACATTTTGTATTTTGCATTGCATTTCCCCTTTAGCACTTAATTAATTAAATTAATTAGGTCTAAGGTCCTATTCTATCATTTCCTACATCATAAAGTTGGGCCCTTTCATTAAAGTGTGCCCTTTTCATTTTATTCCTCCAATACATCATTTAATCAAAAACCCTAATTAGGTCCTATTTTGAACTTGGGGGCTTGATTTCGGGGGTCAAAACATCTCGAAATCACCTGTAACTTCGGGATTCTCTCTAAAATCATCATATCCGACAGTCCTAAAAATTTGGTGAAAAGTTGTCGGGACCATGGTGCCCGGAGTGCAACATGGTCCAGGACATTTTTCCCAAAATTTTAGGAACGCGATCCAATCATAAAATAAGGCTTAACCTCAAGAAATTGGCGGGAGATTCAATCTCTAAGTCGGCCTAAAGTCAAAATTAAGACCTAGGGTTTCATATATAAGAGCTCTCTTTCTTCATTTGAAAGGATCTGAATTTTGGTTTCAGGGACCTTCTATGCAGCGAAAGAGCAGATCTTTGAAGACTTCAACAACATTCAACATCCTTCTATCAAGCATTTATCAATTTCATTCATCCATTTAGGGCTTGGAAGACATTGAAGAACAATAGGAGATTACCGACTGAAGATTGGCTTGTACTCCTCCCTTGAGGGTTGGGTATGATTTCATGTTGTTTTCATGTCTTTGCATAAGCTTCAATATATCCTTTATTCATGCTTTAGATCACTTTGCATCTTGATTTAGAGCATTTACATTATCATTTACAAGCAATTAGGGTTTACTTTCTAGGTTGCTCTAGTTTGCTTTCTTGCATTTTAGGACCTTGCACACACACTAGGTCTGCACACACAATACATTTTACAAAACAACTTGGCTATTCGTGGAGGTGGAAATCACCGAAGTGGGGGTTTGACTAAGGCAAAACCCTATATAGCCGCCCAAACACCTTTTCAGATATAAGTGTAGGTTTCGGAATTCGGATGACGCCGCAAGTTGCAGATCCGAAAGAAGCAGACTGAGACAGACCTTCCCACCAAATCTCAGAGCAAAAGACCAGGACAGGGGTGTGGGGTGCCCTGGTCCTGCCAGGACAGGGGCGCTGGGCGCCCTGGTCCTCCTGACAGATAGCATTTTCAGCATTTTTGACAGCTTTTCCAAAGTGCAAAAACAACAGTTTTCGAAGCAGTTTCAGGGGCAGAATCAGGACAGTGGCGCCCGCGCCCCCGCCCTGAACATTTTCAGTCAGATTTTAACTCCGGGTACGCATTTACATTCTTGTCTTATCCTTGTGTTTACAGCTTTCCATTGTTTAAGTTCAATTCTGTAATCTTGTTATTAGTTCATACTTACACTTTGGGGTTAGGGATTGAACTTGCATCATTTCATCTTTCAATTACAACAAAGGAATAGAAATCCTAATAGGTAGCCCGTGGCTCTCTCTTCCACAAAAAGAAGTAGCCAATTTTTTGATACCTCTAGGCTCTTTCGTATTCCACAAGTGTGTGGTTGAAAGTGAGATTAGGGCATGTTTGCTTAGTGTCACTTTTTCCCCCACACACACACCTCTAGGGGAACCTATTGAATCAATGTTTAAAAAGTTGATACAGACAAACATGATCACTTTACCAAAAGTAAGAGTATATGAACCAAGTCCTTTCAAACCTACATGGTGGAATGATAGTGATTTATGTGAATATCATCATACTAAAGGTCACAAAACTGCAAGTTATTATAAATTGAAAAACTAAATCCAAGACATGATCGATCAAGGTGACATCATGATTGACACCAACAAAACTTCAGCAAACATGAATCATACCATCTTTAAGATCCATTTGTCAAACATGACAAAGGGAAGGCATCTACATCAAGAACATAAGATAATATAGCTAACTACACAAAAGTCTCCTACGACTATACTATTCATGCCATTAGCTTAGGAGATGTAGTAAATGATGATTCAAAAGAAGCACTCGATAATGATGAGAAATATCAAGAGACTTACAACGATGATTACCAAATTTACATGCTGTCAGAAGCACCAAAATATGATGAAGACAAGAATCTCTGTCTTATGGACTGGGGGCATGAAGAACCGTTCCACTCAGGATGGTGTGTAGATGAACTTATAGCACATATCATGGATGGCAGACTTGCACATGATGACTGTATGGAGGGATATGAAATAAACCTTGATAACAAATCATATGTTACATGCAGTTCCTTCACAAGAAATGATACAGTGGCTACAACCACGATAACTCCCAGAGACAAAGATTGTGCAGCAGTTACTCATGGATCTAGAGTAACTTTACAAGGAGTACCATCAAACCCACCACTAGCAGTAGGGACCTATAATATTGTTGAGCAACTCAAGAAAACCCCGACACAGATATCACTCTTTGAACTATTATGTATATCACCAACTCATAAAGCTATCCTGGACAAAGCACTTCAAGATTCAGTAGTTGACAGAGATATAAATGAAAATTCCTTCCAATCCATGGTGGGGAATTTGGCACAGGGTACCCATATTGCATTCACAAAATAAGATATTCCTAGTGATAGACTTCTCCATAATGACCCGCTACATCTACAAGCTTACATACATAAAAGAAGAATCAGAAGAGTACTTATAGATGGAGGAGCCAGTCTTAACATTTGTACATTAAAGCTGGTTAAGGCATTGGGATATTTTGAGCTTCGTATTGATCCTTCAAAAAGAATAAACATCAAAGCATATGATGATGAAGAGTATCCCTCAAAAGGTATAGTTACGCTATTAGTGCAAATAGGACCTATAACAACAAAGGTTACTTTTCAAGTGTTGGACAGAGAGCTAGGGTACAAAATGTTATCGGGCCGCCCATGGATTCATACCATGCAAGTTATACCATCAACATTTCATCAATGTGTTAAATTCTCGTACAATGACATTGAAATCACCATAAAGGGTGATCCAAATCCATTCCAACATTGTAATCCCTTGAAGGAAAGTGTAGATAACCAGGTACCTATTAATCAAGCAACACCCCTCACTACACAATTTGAGTCATTAACAATCACAGAAATATAGAAGAATGTGTCTAAAACATCTTCTTTGTAGATTAAGATGTTGGTTGTGGGGAATAATCTATTTCAAGTAGCTCAAGTAGCTCAAATGGAAAACAATTATCTCTATCTCCACGGTCTTTTGGGAAGCCTCAAATCATAGTAATACAACAAGACAAAGGAAAAGAAATAGTCAAATACTTAGATTCATGCTCCTTCATTAGGTGGGGAGATTTACAAGAAGAATCTCTGAATGAAGATGTCAATCATTGGATATATAGAGAAGAAGATGACATGACAATACCCAGGTTACATTTAGATTAGTATGGAAATGGATTTAAGATACTACAAAAACATGGGTATGATGGTACCACAGGCTTGGAATTGGAAAACCAAGGGAGATTAGAACCCGTTGTACCAAACAAAAATCCAAAGAATGAAGGGTTAGGATATAAACATGTACCAAATATAACAAAAGCAAGACAACATACATTGGATATACTGAACAGATCCAGGTTACCATCAAAATACATATCTCAAAGTCAGTCATCAACACAAGCATTTCCTTCTTCATCTCAGACAAGCAAGAAAGTACCGACATCACCTAGTATGGAATCAGATGGTGAAGATATGAGACAACTTCTATAAGAACCTAGCACTAAGTCACCCAGCAATACAGTATCCGACACATCTGCACAAGAAAATATGGTAACAGACACAAGCTTAGCACCAGTAAATGAGCCTAATCCTTGGTTGTGTTAGGTCCCAGAGACAACTGAGAGGGGGGGGTGAATCAGTTGTCAAATAAATTTAAACCAAAAACAATTTAACCAACTTAATGCTTAATACCGGTAAACCAGTTCAATATGTCGGTAGACAGTTTGTTATACCGGTGGATAGATTAACAGATAAATGCAATACCGGTAAAGATTAATGCATGAAAATAAAAGACAAAGTCATCCACAACACATAACACCAATGTTTGTACGTGGAAATCCTGTAAGGGGAAAAACCACGGTGGGAAACCTTACCCACAATCAGATGATACTACTGTAGATAGTAAGTGTACATAAATGGGGTTTGCACATGCAGAAAGGCCAACCGCCTAGAGCTCACTGCTCAAACACAAATTGGGAGTCACACTGACTACAGTTGGATGGTTAAATCCAATAAGAATGTTCTGCTCAAAATAGCATCTTCATATGCTGGATTTAGTACTGGTGTAATGCTAATATGCTTTCACAAAAACCTAGCTTCACCTTCAAATGATGTCTGCGTGTATAGCTCTACTTAATCTCGCATATACCTTCACAAAAACCTTCTTCGCATTCCACATTTGATCTTACAAATAAGATCTTACATTTATACAATAACCTAAGACCAATTTTAGTAGGCTGGCTCTACAAGATATTACAATAAAAACATTTTACAAACAATATAATATCCGATGCAATAACCGATTGAACATGTTGGCTTAATGCATTTACAAAAATAATTAATCATCTCCATAGCGTGCCATGTTGATCTGGAAAAGATAAACCTTCCAGTGTAACCCTAGACCTATTTGCCGATAACACCAAATATGCAACTGTGAATATACCAATGAACAAAACTCTAGGTCAAGATGTCCAAACAATGTCTTCGACATAACCATGTGTCTTCCATATCATTCCAAGTGTCGGTGATCATTATATCTTGTCCGTGTATCAGATACCAGTAACTATGCAATAGTTACTTGCTTGCCGATGAATGGGATCTCCAAAGTGCTAGTGTTTTAGTCTCTACTAGTGGTGGTATGACTCCAAGCTGATCTCTGAGATATTCAAAAGTCTCCTTAGGCAAAGGTTTAGTGAAAATATCTACAATCTGCTCTTTAGTATTCACATAAACCAGTTTTATCTCCTTTACTTCAACATTTTCCCTTAGAAAATTTAGTTTGATAGAAACATGTTTGGTTTTAGAATGTAATACCGGATTCTTAGATATATCAATTGCTGCAATGTTATCACAATAGATAGTAATAGGTTCCTTACATTTTACCTTTATGTCTTTCAACATTTTCTTAAGCCATAGTACCTGTGTACAGTTAGTTGCTGCTGCAACATATTCTGATTCTGCTGTTGATAAAGATGTACAACTTTGTTTCTTACTCAACCAAGAAACTAATCTGTTTCCAAGAAATAATGCTCTGCCAGTGGTGATTTTTCTATCATCCACATCTCCTACCCAATTTGCATCTATGTATGCACATAATTCAAAGTTTTCATCTCTAGGATACCATAATCCAAGATTTATAGTGCCTTGTAAGTACCGGAAAATCCTTTTTACTGTTGATTCATGATTTTCTCTAGGATTACTTTGAAATCTTGAAACAATACATACTGCATTCATAATATCAGGTTTGGTTTGTGTCAAATACAGCAAACCTCCTATCATAGATTTGTATCTAGTTGGATTAACAGGTGTAGATTCATCCCTTTGTGATAATTTGTCATTTGTTGTCATAGGTGTGCTTATCAATTTAGAGTTCTCCATCCCAAATTTCTTTAGCAACTCTTTTAAGTATTTGGATTGACTCAAGAATATACCTTTATCAGTTAGTGAAATCTGCAATCCTAAAAAGAATTTTATTTCTCCAATCATAGACATTTCAAATTCTTGTTGCATTTTAATAGAAAATTCCTTACATAATCCATCTTCTCCTCCAAAGATTATATCATCAACAAATACTTCTATAATCAATATGTCATCATTAGTTAATTTATAATATAAATTGATGTCTGCATTTCCTTTAGTAAAACCAATCTTTAAAAGATACTTATCCAATCTTGCATACCAAGCTCTTGGAGCTTGTTTTATTCCATACAGAGCTTTCCTTAACTTGCAAACCATATCAATGTCATCTATCAAAGAAAATCCATCAGGTTGTTCAATGTATACTTCCTCTTCAAGATCTCCATTCAAAAATGCACATTTAATATCCATTTGATAAACTTTGTAGTTCTTGTGTGCTGCAAAAGCCAAAAATAATCTGACTGCCTCAATTCTAGCTACCGGTGCAAAGGTTTCATTGTAATCAACTCCTTCTTTATGAGAATATCCCTTACACACTAGTCTTGCTTTATTTCTGACAACCTTACCATCTTCATTAAGTTTGTTTCTAAATAGCCATTTGGTTCCAATTACATTTTTATCTTTAGGCCGGGGAACTAATGTCCAAGTGTTGTTTTTCTCAATTTGTTCTAATTCTTCTTCCATAGCTTTAATCCAAAATATATTTTCACCTACCTCATTAACAGATGATGGTTCAATTTGAGAAATAAGACATACCTCTTCATTTTCCAATCTTCCTCTTGTCATAACTCCATTAAACTTGTTTCCAATTATCTGATCTTTAGAATGATTCAGTCTTACATACCGGGGTGTCTTGGTTTGTTGTTGTTCCTCAATTACTGTGGAATCTTCAGATGATATCGGGGTAACTGGATCTTCATTTTGTACTAGTGGATTCAGTGTAGGTTCATTTGTCAAAAATTTTGTTGTCGGTTCAGAGTCTATATACCTTGAAGTTTCTCTAAATTTTTCATCAATTTTTACATTTGTACTCTCAACAATTTTCTGCAATCTCTTGTTAAAACATCTATATTCTTTTCTCTTAGATGAATAACCAAGAAATATTCATTCATCACTTCTAGGATCAAATTTTTCAATATACTCATCTCTTATGATATAACATTTACTTCCAAAAATTCTGAAATACTTAAGAGTAGGAGTATTACCAAACCATAGTTCATGAGGGGTCTTACCGGTTTCACCTTTGATGTGAACTTTGTTGAATGTATAGACCGCTATACTGACCGCTTCTCTCCAATATACATGTGGTATGTTTGCTTCTAATAACATACTTCTTGCTGCATCCAAGATAGTTCTGTTTTTCCTTTCAACAACTCCATTCTGCTGTGGTGTCCAAGGTGTTGATAGTTGTCTTCTGATTCCATTCACTTCATAGAATGTATTGAATTCCTTAGATGTAAATTCACCTCCTTGATTTGATCTTAAACACTTGATTTTCTTACCAGTTTCATTTTCTACCATTGCTTTGAACAGTTTGAACTTTCCAAGTGCTTCTGATTTTTCTATGAGAAAAGCAACTCAACATATTCTAGAATAGTCATCAATAATTAGCATGAAATATCTATCACCTTGTAATCTTTTAGTTCTAGCTGGACCACATAAATCAGTGTGAATCAAATCAAGAGCATTATTTGATTTTTTTGGAATACTTTTGAAACTAGCTCTAACTTGTTTTCCAAATTGACATTCCTTACATACTGTATTCTGAGGTTTGACAATTTTAGGTAAATCTCTAACTGCCTTAGAAGTACTAATCTTTATCATGCAATCAAAGTTTACATGATAGAGTCTCTTATGCCATAACCAACTTTCATCTATATGTGCAATTAAGCATGTCTTTTCATTGTTATTCAAATGAAAGATATTACCTCTAGTCTGACTACTGTTTGCAATTTTCAAACAAGTTCTATTCATGATTTTGCATTTTCCATTTTTAAATTGTAACTGAAATCCTTTCTCAACTAATTTACCAACACTCAAAAGATTATGCTTTAATCCTTAAACATAGCAAACATTGTCAGTGTTATGCTTACCATCAAGAGATATTGTACCCTTACCTTTGATTGAACAAGCTCTATCATCTCCAAATCTCACTAAGCCTCCATTGTATTCTTGAAAGTTCAAGAATTTACCTTTGTCTCCTGTCATATGATGTGAGCATCCTGAATCAATGATCCATTCATCCTTTACTTCAACTTTAGCTGCCAGGGCCTGTACTACCAGTTGAGTAGTAGGTGTCGGTTGATATTTTGTTATAGCAACAAAAACCCATCCATTGTCTATTGGATCCTCATTAGAATCATCAATCACACCTTCATCAGCAATGTAACAAGATTTGTCTTTATTCTTCTTAAATTTGTATCTCTGATATTCAAGGTTAGGCTTGTATGTTCTTCTAGCTTCTTCTCTTAGTCTAGAATGTCTATCAGGGTATCTTGAATCCATATGACCAATCTTATTGTAGTTAAAACATTTAAAGGGTGCTTTACCTTCATACTTACTTCCAACTGGACCTTTAGGCATTTTCCTTGCAAATAGTGCTTCAAGTTCTTCAAGTTCTTCATTTTCTTTCCTACTTTCTTCAAGTTCTCTTGCATAAAAGGCTTTCCAATCAGATTTGTCAAATGATGGAGTAGATGATGTTGATGCTTTAAAGGCCAAATATGTCTTTATAGTAGCAATAGGACCAAATTCTTCAATTTCAAAAGCTAAAAGTTTTCCAATCAATGTATCCCTAGTAACTGATGTAGTAGGCATTGTTCTAAACTCATTTATAGCAGTGACTTTCATTTTATATGCCAGTGGCAATCCTCTTAAAACTTTTGAAACATTTTCATCCTCACTTAAAGTTCCTCCACAACATTTAATATCCAAAACAATTTCATTTACTCTTTCCATAAAAGCAGAAATCCTTTCATCTTCTTCCATTTTCAAATGTTCATACTCGACTCGGAAGCTTTCAAGTTTTGCAATTTTGACTATGGAATCTCCTTCAGTCAGTGTTTCCAAATGATCCTAAATAGATTTAGCAGTAGACCTATCTGATAGTCCCATTATTTGTTGATCTGATAATGTGCTCAAAAGTTATTCTCTTGCTTTGCAATCATTTTCCTCATCTTTAGTCAAGTTAGTTGGACTAGGCTGACCTTGTACAGCAACAGTATAGCCATTCTTTGTAACTTCCCAGATGTCTTTTCCAATGCAATTTAGATGTGTCTCCATTCTGATCTTCCATATGCCATAGTTGGTTCCATCAAGTTTAGGACTGTCCTTCCTGAAATAATTAGTAGACATTGGACACGCTGTTAAACTTTTGTAAAAGAGGACTAAGCTCTGATACCAATTGTTAGGTCCCAGAGACAACTGAGAGGGGGGGTGGTGAATCAGTTGTCAAATAAATTCAAACCAAAAATAATTTAACCAACTTAATGCTTAATACCGATAAACTAGTTCAATATGTCGGTAGACAGTTTGTTATACCAGTGGATAGATTAACAGATTAATGCATGAAAATAAAAGACAAAGTCATCCACAACACATAACACCAATGTTTGTACGTGGAAACCATGTAAGGGGAAAAACCACAGTGGGAAACCTTACCCACAATCAGATGATACTATTGTAGATAGTAAGTGTACATAAATGGGGTCTGCACATGCAGAAAGGCCAACCACCTAGAGCTCACTGCTCAAACACAAATTGGGAGTCACACTGACTACAGTTGGATGGTTAAATCCAATAAGAATGTACTGCTCAAAATAGCATCTTCATATGTTGGATTTAGTACTGATGTAATGTTGATATGCTTTCACAAAAACCTAGTTTCACCTTCAAATGATGTCTGTGTGTATAGCTATGCTTAATCTCGCATATACCTTCACAAAAACCTTCTTTGCATTCCACATTTGATCTTACAAGTAAGATCTTACATTTATACCATAACCTAAGACCAATTTTAGTAGGTCGGCTCTACAAGATATTACAATTAAAAAAATTTACAAACAATATAATATCCGATGCAATAACCAATTGAACATGTCGGATTAATGCATTTACAACAATAATTAATCATCTCCATAGCGTGCCATGTTGATCTGGAAAAGATAAACCTGTCGGTGTAACCCTAGACCTATTTGTCAGTAACAACAAATATGCAACTGTGAATATACCAATGAACAAAACTCTAGGACAAGATGTCCAAATGATGTCTTCAACATAACCATGTGTCTTCCATATCATTCCAAGTGTCGGTGATCATTATATCTTGCCAGTGTATTAGATACCAGTAACTGTGCAATAGTTACTTGCTTGCCGATGAATGTTGTTGGATCTCCAAAGTGCAAGTGTTTTAGTAGGTGTTGTCATCAATGACAAAACCATACCAAAATACCAACAGTTGTCAATACTTCTTCCAAGGGAAACAACTCAAGATCCACCCAATGAATCAGATGAAGAAATATTACAACGACTTATACTAGGTTTAAGAAGGGTGACCCCCATACAAAGGAGGCCTGCGAACCTACACCAAAATCAAGTACAAGAATAAGAGGGGATAAGTGATACAACCTCAGAAGCCGAAATATGCATAGAAAGAGATAGATTCTCACAAATATGAATTTCTATCCAATCATGATTCCATCCCACAAGCAACAGACATGACAGAGGGTCACAAATCGCTTATAGATGATGAAAATATACCAGGTCACTTAAATAACCAGGTATGCATGTTATCAGAATTTGTTACAATAGAAGGGAGTAATGAATTACCCCTTGTACATTCAAATTTGATTGACTGGGGATGAGAAGGAAAACCAACTCTAGATCGGTTTGAGAACAATGAAGCTATTGCAAAATTCCTTGGTGTTAGAGAAGGGTTTCCATAAGGTGATCACAAGGCAGGATTTGTTGTAGACCTGGATAAAACAACATACTTTGGAGAGGCAAGTGCCTCTATAATAGAAGATATGGATCAAAGTAATCACAATGGAAAGAGTGGTTTAGACAACCTCCCTATTGAAAAAGAGAATTCAACATTACTCATGGAAGAAACTGAAGAAGTAAATATAACAAAAGGAGAATTTGTACATAATATCGACTTAGAAAAATCATTAAACCAAGAAGAAAAGGACAAATTCATATAGTTTTTCAAACAACGTCCTATCAATTTCACTTGGTCCTATGCGGATATGTTAGGCTTAGATCCAGAATTGGTGTTACATCATTTACCATTGCTACCAAGAATTAAACCATACAAACAAAAGCTAAGAAAGATGCATCTGAAGAGGGGAAAATGGATTTGAAGGTCAAATGATCAAAACATAATGAAATAAAGATGCAGAATGCTAAAATAGAATGAAAAGACCATTTTACCTTGCTATTTTACCTTCTCCTTCAGATTGAGCTTGATGAAGTGAAGGCGACCCTTGATAATGCTCCACTTGATGTGCTCCTTTGATTGCTACATGTGGATGGCTCTCCAATGTTGTGCACAAATGGAATGGATCTGAAAAATGATAAGGATGAGATGATCAAGTTGCCAAGATGATTTCCTAGGCTCAAAAGGGCAGCATAAACTTACTGGATTTCAAGATGTTCAAATGAAGGGGTGGAGCTCTTTATTTATAGGAAGAGGAAAGAAAAATGGATGGCTAGGATGGATTCAATATGGAGGGCTAAGATTTAATTGTGAGCTCACACAAGGTCCAAGAGAGGGTGTGGAGACTAAGAAATATGCCTTAAAGGCATTTCGTATCTCCACACTCCACAAGATGCATTGGAGGAATTAAAAATTCTCCAAAAAAGGATATCATGGGGATTGGAGGAATAAAAAGGAAATAAAAATTCCTTGGGAGAGGGGATGCCTAGAGGAATGTGTGATTTCAAAAATCTTACATTCACTTAGGAAAAGAGCATTTAAAGTTAGTGGCTAATCATGCTGATTAACCATTAATGACTCATTAGGAGGGGGATCAGAGGAAATGTTAGGTGGGATTAATATTTGTAGGAGAATTTGACTAGGAGAGAGAATGAGTGGAGGGAATAAAAAATTACAAGAATAATGTTAAGTGAGTTTAGGGAGTTTCTAGAAGAATTTATTAGGTTAATGATGAATTAAGAAGATGATTTGTAGGAATCATATAGGTTAACTAATTAATTGAAATTAATTAGCTAAGAGGAAGATTTGTGAGGATTTGATTTTTTAGAAGAATAAAGAAAGGGATTGATTTATTAAATAAATCAATCATATGCTATAGTGACAATATTAATTATATTTAATTAATATTGAGAGGAAATTGAATTAACATAATTAATTAATTAATTATGCGAGGAATTAAAAATAATTAAAATAATTATTTTTAAGTGTCTACATTTTGCCCCTCTTTGAAGCGAGGTGTGATGACACATTGATTCAAAGAAAAATCTTGTTTTGATGTTGATATTGGTTTAATAGGATGCCCCGGCTCTTGATTGATAGATTATGGTATGGTGATGCCCCCTCGGGAGATCAATTGAGGTATTTGATCTTTGGAGTTTTTGCAAAATTGATATCCCGATAGATTTGATTTGATTCGATTGATAAGATCTAGATTCAGTCTGGTTTCAAGAAGAATTTATCCTATATAAGACAAAGATGATCAAAGTGTCTGGTTTTAGGAAGGATTCATCCTGTATAAGACATAATTGATCACAATATCTGGTTTCAAGAAGGATTCATCCTGTATAAGACATAATTGATCACAATATCTGGTTTCAGGAAGGATTCATCCTGTATAAGACATGATCAGAGTGTCTGGTTTCAGGAAGGATACATCTTGTATAAGACATGACTGATCACAACATCTGGTTTTAGGAAGGATTCATCCTGTATAAGACATGATCGAAGTGTCTGGTTTTAGGAAGGATACATCCTGTATAAGATATGACTGATCACAATGTCTGGTTTCAGAAAAGGATTCATCCTGTATAAGACATGATCAGATCACAACATTTGGTTTCTGGAAGGATTCATCCTGTATAAGACATGATTGATCACAACGTCTGGTTTCAGGAAGGATTCATCCTATATAAGACATGATCAGAGTGTCTGGTTTCAGGAAGGATACATCCTGTATAAGACATGACTGATCACAATGTCTAGTTTCAGGAAGGATTCATCCTGTATAAGACATGATCAAATCACAATGTCTAGTTTCAGGAAGGATTCATCCTGTATAAGACATGATCGGAGTGTCTGGTTTTAGGAAGGATACATCCTGTATAAGACATGACAGATCACAACGTCTGGTTTCAGGAAGGATTCATCCTGTATAAGACATGATCAGAGCGTCTGGTTTCAGGAAGGATACATCTTGTATAAAACATGAATCAAAATCAGAATTGATTATGTGAGGAAGAAGAAAAAAAAAAATAGAAAAAATAGAGGAAGAAAAATTAAGGTGGAAGGGATAGATGAGGAACAAATATGAAGCAGTCGTGAGGTATTTGGAAAGAAGAATAAGAGATTCAAGACCACGGAGGAAAATGGGGGCAATCGAGAACTCCATGGGATTATTGAGTTTAGGATTTGTTGGAATGATGGTGAGATTTTGTGCACAACAAATGTGGAGAGTCAACCTAGTTTGATGTTTCCCTGAGTGACTTGCACCATTGATTATAGAAATCAGGATGCCATGAGAAACACAAGGCATGGACTGACTCTGTAGACAAATAGGGATTTCTTGGACACAACAATGCAAGTGTTAAGAAACACGAATACAGAGTTGTGGGTTCGTGCAAGGAAACCCTCAAACACACCGATACCTCTTGTACACAAGAAGGTAAGTGTTGATAAACACTAGTACTAGGTCGTCGATTTATACAAGAAGGATCCAAAACATGCCATACTATAAAATATGCCCCAGTATGCACCTATCATAATGTACCTGGATATGGAAGAACCCAGGCAGACGTAAATAGTGGCAATCGTAGGGCAAAAGATGCAAGCCTATATGAAAAAATCTAACAAAATCTAACAAGTCTCTTCCTTGCGACCACATGATACCTCTTGCCAAGAGTAGAACTAGGATGGACTTGGGATTGTTTCTCAAGACTTCTTGAAGCTTACACACAGAGGCATAAAATCTCAGTTTCAATGGGACATTCCTTGTTCATGACTTAGGCGAAGACTTCATCATCATACGCATGTTTTATTGGGAGGTGGAAAAGAAGGAATGTTGCGCATGGGTGGGCTAGATGGTAGATGATTTGTAGTATCAACATGATAGACAGTGGATCCGGTTATTTACCTTGGCATCTGCACAGAGGTTTTCACCAAGGTACTTGTCCATAGTACCACCAAGTGGTTTTCACTAATGGCCGAATTGTTTTTTCTTTTGTTTTTTTTTTTGATTTTTTAATTTTTTTGTGTCATAAGGTGCCTGTTTGCCAGGTTTTCACCAAAGTGATGATTTTTTTAGGATTTTTTCTAATTTTTTTTTTTTAATTTTTCTTGATTTTTTGTTTTTGACAAATTAAGACTTTCTGAGGACTAAGCATAAAATCTTTCGAGGTGCATGATATTCATTGGATCATCCAAAGGATCGCCTTCAGAAGTAGCCAACTGATAAGCTCCTGATCCATATTTCACTATGATTACATATGGTCCAAGCCAATTAGGCTCGAACTTGCCTTTCTTTTCTCTTTCTTGTAGATTTTTCTGATTTTCCATGAGGACAAGATCACCAACTTGGAACTCTTGGGTTCTGACTTTTTATGATAACTCATGCACAAACAGTTTTGATATACCCGGAGATGATTCAAGGCCTTGAGGCGTCTTTCATCTAACAATTCTAGCTCTTGTAAGCGGGCAATTCTGTATTCTTCCTCTGGTAGGATGTTTTGCAGCGATACCCTTAGAGAGGGTATCTTGATCTTAAGGGGAAGGATGGCTTCGGAACCAAATACTAGGGAATAAGGAGTGGCACCTATGGGGGTGTGGATGGAGGTGTAGTAGGCCCACAATGCAGGATGGATTTGGAGGTGCCAATCACGACCTACTTCATTGACTGTCTTTTTGAGGATTTTTATTAGGGTTTTATTAGAAGCCTCAACTTGGCCATTGCCTTGGGGGTAATATGGAGTGGAGAAGCAGTGTTGGATGTTGAATTTTTGGCAGAGTTCTTTGACATCCTAGTTCTTAAATTGTTTACCATTATCTGTGATGATAACTTTTGGGATGCCATATCGGCAGATTAGGTAGTTCAGGATGAATTTGGATATTTGCTTGCCGGTGGTGAAAGTAAGAGGGATAGCCTCTACCCACTTGCTGAAGTATTTGGTGGTAGTGATAATGAATTTATGTCCATTGGAAGATGAAGGGTGGATTTTCCCAATGAGATCGAGCCCCCACTGTGAGAAGGGCCATGGTGTAATGAATGGCTGCAATTCTTGTGACGGTGCATGAATCTTGTCGCCATGCTGCTGGCAAGAGATGCATTTCTTCACATAATTGTATGCATCTTCTTCCATTTTAGGCCAATAGTATCCTATTCTCAAAAAAATTTTAGCCAATGTGAGTCCACTTGAGTGTGCCCCACAGATACCCTCGTGTACTTCACGTAATGCCCATTCTGCTTCTTGTTTATCTAAACACCTTAGGAGGGAACCATCAAAATGCCTTCTGAACAAGGTGTCTGCAAGGATGGTGTAATGGGCACATCGGTGAATGAAGGTTTGCTATTGGGTTTTGGTGAGGTGTGGGGGGATGGTGTTGTCTTTGAGGAAAGCGAAGGTTTCTTGGTACCAAGGGGACTCGGGACCAATGAGAACACACACCATTTCAGACTCTGGTAGGTCGTATGCCGGTATAAATAATTTCTCGACCAAGAACTTACACTTCTGACTATGTGTTGGCATTTGAAGGAGGGAGCCAATGGTGGCCATTGCATATGCAGCCCTATTGTTTATTCGTCAGATTTGGTCAAACTTGATTGCCGTGAAATGTTGCTTAAGATCTTCAACCATGGTACTGTAGGGAAGGAGTTTATCATCTTTTGTTTGGTATTCATCATTGACCTGTTTTATGATGAGTTGGGAATCACCATAGACTTGTAATTCCTTTATTTTCTAGTGGATAGCCAAGCGTAAACCTGTGATGAGGCCCTCATATTCTGCTGTGTTATTGGTACATGCAAAGCCTATCTTGTATGATTTGGGGATGCCATCTCCTTGAGGTGTGACCAATAATATTCCTACCCCCGATCCATTTTGAGTGTAGGAGCCATCAAAATACAATTTCCATGCGGAGGATGTGGTAACAGTCATAATGAACTCATCTGGTAATTCTATGAGAAGAGGATGGTCGCCTGGAAGTGGAGCTTCAGCCAACTGATCTGCAATGACTTGTCCCTTGATTTCCTTTCTATCCACATATTTAAGATCAAACTCATTTAAGAGCATGACCCATTTAGCCGTTCGGCCAGTGAGAGTAGCCTTGGAAAAGAGATATTTAAGTGGATCGATTTTAGCAATTAGTTTTGTTTTGTTGTTTAGCATATAATGTCAGAGTTTTTGTGTGCTAAACACCAATGTCAACCATGCTCTTTCAATGGGGGTGTAATTGAGTTCATATCCTACCAACGTCTGACTGATGCAGTAAATGGCGTGTTCCTTCCCTTGATCATCTGTTTGCGCCAATAATGCCCCCAATGCCATTGTAGTAGCACATATATACAAAATAAGGGGTTTTCTAGGAGTAGGAGGCATCAATATGGGAGGTGATGCTAGATATTCTTTTAATTTATCAAAGGCCTTTTGACATAGGCAATCCCATTTAAATTTTGTGTCTTTACGCAATAGGTGTGCAAATGGATGGCACTTGTCTGCTAGCTGTGAAATGAAACGCTTGATAGACTGGAGTTTTCCCTGGAGACTGCGCAGTTGTCTGAGAGTTTTTGGCGGAGGCATTTCCATAATAGCTTTTACCTTTGCAGGATCAACCTTGATGCCTCTACAGGAAATAATGAATCCTAGTAGTTTTCCCGATGTGATGCCAAACACACACTTTTTGGGATTTAGGTGCAGCTTGTATTTTTCCAATCTTTCAAAGATCTGTTTTAGAATGGGGATGTGTTCTTATCTTGTCTTGGATTTTCCTAGCAGATCATCCATGTAGTCCTCCATAATTTTGTGCAAGAGGTCATGAAATTTTTTTGTCATTGCCCATTGATACGTAGCTCCAGCATTTTTAAGGCCAAAAGGCATGACCCGATAACAAAAAGTACCCCATGGTGTTGTGAATGCAGTTTTATGTTGATCCTCATCTGCTATTCTGATTTGGTTGTATCCAGAAAATCCATCCATTAGCGATAACATTTCATGTCCTATTGTAAGGTCCACAATCATGTCTATATTGGGGAGTGGGAAATCATCTTTAGGACAAGCTATATTTAGATCTCAGAAATCTGTGCAAATGCGGATGCCCCCAGTAGGTTTGTCGACAGGTACAATGTTGGAGACCCATTCAGCATAATCTATTGGTTTGATAAATTCTGCATCTAACAACTTTTGGAGTTCCGCCTTGACCAGGAGTGCAATATGTGGGTGCATTTTGCACAATTTTTGTTTTACAGGTTTTGCATCTAGACTGACGGCGAGATTGTGAACCACCAAGGTAGGGTCCAACCCTGGAATATCAGAATAGGACCATGCAAAATTGATTTTTACCTCTGTAAGGAAGTTGATGAAGTCTTGTTTCTCGATTTTTGTGAGGGATTTGGCAATGAGCACATTTTTCAGAATGACCTCGGTGCCCATGTTGATGGTGTCTATTTCTTCTATCAACAAATTTGATTTGTCCTATGGAAGGTAATCAATGGTAGGGAGGTAAAATCCCTCATCGTCAAGTGCCTTTTCCAGGTTTTCACTTTCAGATATGCCCTTTGTTTTTATTTCTTGTTCATCCAAAGGCGCCTCAGAGAGGTTTTCACCTAGGGAATCATATCTTTTTCTTTTATTATCTTTTTTGTGGCTAAGGGCATTGACTTGACTACCAAAGTATCCCTTTTTGTGTAGTTTAATACCCTTGATTTTGCTACAATCTTCCATATTTTGTGCTGTTAGGAGAGCAATGAGAGCATTATCATCAACGCAGATATCTAAAGTGGGTTTGTCTTGTTGGCCCCAGTCAATGAGTTCAGGATGGACAAGATGTAGCTCATGTGAAGTGGGAGGGGTTACGGAGGTGATGGTATTGATGTAAGCGTCAAAGAAGATATCTTTCTCATATTCATAAGGCATTTCATGGAATTCCTCTTTGTCAACTCTTTCAATATCCGAAGAAGGACTAGAAGGGGCACCAGCGATACTAATCTTAGGCACCGGGGTGTACCCCAAGCCTTTGTTGTATCTGTAGGAGATAGGATTTATGGGTGTTTTTCTTCCTTTCTCCTCTAGTCCCAAGTCATGTCCTTTGTAACCCATTTTTTTAACTATGGTAGATGCTTTTGGGTACATTTCTTTGGATATTCTTATTGGATCTTCATCTTCTTCCCGATACAGCCATGAAGAGATATATGCTTCGAGGCTCTCATTATCAAGTGGGCCCCATTGCTAGAAGGTGGTGTTTTAGTATTGCATGACTAGTTTTGGGTCCTTTTTTATCTCTTTTGGTTTGCCAAATGACTTAGGAGAGAGAGGGAGGTTTCCTATTAATAAGATATCCTCCAATTTGTATTCTCCACAGCCATTGTCCAAGATCTTGATTTGATTATCTGGTTGGGATGATGTGGAGGCAACATTTGATGTGTCAGATGGAGGCGTTGGCGAGGGTCTATTTAGTGGGCAATGATACGGATGATTCCACTCTAATAGTTTGCAATATTGAAAAGGTTGGGGATCACCTTTGATAGTGATCTCTCTTCCGTTATAGGGGAATTTGATGCATTGGTGATAGGTGGAGGGTACAACTTGCAAGGATTGAATCCATGGCCTCCCGAGGAGAATGTTGTAGGGGAGGTCAAGATCTAGTATTTGGAAAGGGATTTCAATTGTAATGGGGCCCACTTGAAGAGGTAAGGTGACCACGCCCTTTGAAATTATTTCTATATCATCATATGCCTTTATTGTGATCCTTCCTGATGTGTCTATCAGATCCTCAGAAAGTCCCAATTGTTTTATTAATTTGTATGTACACAAATTAAGCCCAGATCCACCGTCTATTAGGATAAATTTGGCCTTGTGCTTGTGGATAAGAGCTTCGATGTGCAAAGGTTTGTTATGGTCTTCATCTGCGGGAGAATATTTGGAGTTAAATACAATGTGTTGCTGGGCAGAAAGGTTTCCAATGAGGGCTTGGAATTGGGTGGCATTGATGTTATCTGGAACGCATGATTGGAGAAGGGCTTGTTCCAAAATTTCTTTATGGACCGAGGAGGTCTTGAGAAGTTCCAAAATGGAGATCTACGCGGGTGTCTTCCCAAGTTGATCAAGGAGGTCATATCAGTGGGTGGAAGACATGGGTGGGTGGTTTGGTGGGGGAGGAACTCCTTGGATGGTGACTCCTCCTCGGCATGTAGTTGCATTGCAGTCATTCTGGAAATGGGAGGTGGAAGGCGTGGCGCCTTGAATGACTATCCGAGCAGGATTTGGTCTGCTTTGGGAAGAAGGAGGATTAACTCCTTGGATGGTTATGACATTGACATTATTGTCTGTAGGTTCAATGCGACCTACCAAAAAATCAAAACTGGTTACGTGATTAGCGTAGTCATAACCCATTGCGTTAGATGATGAGCCTTTTCCTTTATCATGCTTTGGGAAGGGTTCCTGGTACATTTTGAGTTTGTCATTGTTATTACCAGGTTTTGCATTTTCTACTTCAATCTCACCTCTATCAATGAGATCTTGTATGTAGATCTTTAGTTTCATACACTTGCATGTATCATGTCCCTTGATACGATGGTATTCACAATACTCATTTTCATTATACCATCTTGGTTTAGGTTGATTAGGGTCAAATAGGCGAGTGATTGGAAAAACCACTACACCTGCTTGGACAAGTTTTTGAAACACCACTTCAATAGGCTCAACCAGAGGAGTGAAATCTCTTGGAGTCCTGTTATTCGATCGGGGTGGTCATCCCTAGATTGAGACATTGTTGTGAGGATTTTGGGATTGATTTTGGTTGTTGAATTGATGATTGTTGGTGGTGGATTTTGGGGGAGTAGCCATGGTTTGGACCCGCTTTGCATCAGTTATACCATCATTGACCATATTTTTGTTTTTCGACCAGAATTTTGGCTTGTCGTTATAATAAGAGGAAGAACTTTGTGTTGATTTTTGGTAATGTTTCAAGGTTCCTTCCTCCAACAAGACACGTTTGAGGGTGAGGCCCTTATCTGTGAATTTTTGGAAGGTTTTGATACATTGAGTTATTAAAGGTCTTGAAAGTTCAGGCACCAAGTTCTTTTGGAATAGCTCAACTTGATGTTGTTCTGGCATGTCCCACTGGAATTTCTTGATAAGATGTCACCATCTTTGTAGGAAATTGGCAAAGGTTTCTCCGAGCCTTTGTTTTGTATTACATAAGTCCATCATAGAAACATCATTACCCATGTTGTATGCATAGTGGGCCACAAATTTTTCTGCCAAGTCTAGAAAAGAGATAATGGAACCTCATGGTAAAGATGAGAACCATGCCAAGGCATCTCCCGTGAGACTCTTGGGAAAGAGTCTGTGAAGATAAAGGTCACTATAGGAGACTTCTTGGCATAAGATGTGGAATTCTCAGACATGGTCGCGGGGATCTCCTTTGCCTTCATACTTGGTGAATTTAGGGATCTCAAATCCTGGGGGATATGGTGCAACTGATATAGATGGGTCGTAAGGACAAGGGCAAAACTCTTCGAACGAATAAGTTTTCCTTTTATTAGTCCTTTGTTTCATGTCCTTGATGATATTCTTCATGTCTTGAATTTCCTTGATGAAGTCTTGTTGTGGACTTTGATATTGATGAATTGTATTTGCCCCATGAATTGGATGAACCAAAGAAGGTGCACCACCACCAATATATTGATATGATGAGGAGGTGGGAATGTGGGATGTGATGACCAATGTCGATGGGGTTTGAGGGACAGTTGGTTGCGGTTTTCCAACTGTTGTGATGGGATTGAATACGGTCCGGATAAAATTTGCGACATTGTTGGGAGGAAGGGAAGTTTGTGGAATAGAAATTTGTGGTTGAATAGAAGGAGGTGGTATAGAAGTTTGTTGGAGAATGGATGAGATTGGATTTGATAGTGGTATGGATGGTAAGGAGGAAGAAGGTGGGATGGAGACCATGGTGGGAGGTACTGCGAGTGGCATTTATTGAGCCTGGATGATTGATGGGGCTGCAATTGATTGAGTTTGAATAGTAGGTGCAACACTTTGTGTGGGAACGAGGTCTCCTTGTGGTTGTTGGGTGAGAGTGGATCTATTAAATTCAAGCGGAAGTTGAGCTCCATGGTCAAGGAGAGTTTTTAGAAGTGCAGTTAGATTGTGTTTAATAAATTTTTCCATCATCTCTTGGTTATAAGAATCCGCTAGGAAAGTTTGCACTTCTGGACAAAGTTAATCTTGGTTAACCATGTCAAGATTTTGACTTTGATCTTGATCGCCAAGTTGCCCACTTTGTGTATGATCTTGCATGGGATCTTCATATAGGACATCAATGTCTGACATGCCATATTGTTGTTTAGCCATCTTTTTCTTTTGGGATCGAGTTGTGACCATACACGATATTTGTGATGAAAAGTTTTAGGAAAAATGTGATGAAAGGACTTAAGAAATTTGTGATGAAAGGATTTAAGAAATTTGAGGATGAAAGGACTTAAGAAATTTGTGATGAAAGGATTTAAGAAATTTGAGGATGAAAAGACTTGAGAAATTTGTGATGAAAGGATTTAAGAAATTTGAGGATGAAAGGACTTAAGAATTTTGTGATGGAAGGATTTGAGAAATTTGTGATGAAAGGATTTAAGAAAATTAAGGATGAAAGGATTTAACAAATTTGAGGATGATTGATGAAGAAGGTATGGTAGTGATGGTTTAGAAGAAACTTGATAACTAGGTTGTCTTTGACATGAATACGACTTAATGGAGGATCAATTTGAATGGCAAGCTGTATGAAGGGATACGACCACCCTGATTTGGACGATAGTTGGTGTTTCAAAGGATAAACTTGAATGTTGATGGAGATGACGAACTCTTAGCTTCTCTCTTAGGCTTATGAAAAATGGGACGGACAAAGTTTTGACGCAATTTTGGACTTTGTGTGGGTAATGACTTGGAAAATTGTTTGTGTCTTGACAAATGTTTTTGCAAAGTGTTTGGGGATAGTGATGTGCTTTTAGTCTACTCTTGGCAAGTATGTATCAAACAAAGAAAACACAGTGATCAAATGCATATTATATCAAAGACACTCATGCTCATATACAACATTCTTAAGGCTGGCAAGGACAATAGTCATTGAATCCCAATTGGTTTCCCATCTATACTTACCCAGAGTGGACACTTAGATGCTTGATCCCACTGGCTCCCCTCCACGACACTCACTTCTCGGGGCAGCCAAGCATCAATTCCCATGAAAACTCCTCATGGTGAACTTTGTGTCTCTACTAAGGGCCGTAAGAATATGGGCCGCTTCAGAGGTCCGACCTCCTACACCAATGACTAGAAGGTTTTTGGCCACTATGAACAAGGTTTTTAGTAAGTATTCCCATTAGGAGCTACCCTTCAAAGTTGCACAAGCACAATTGAGGCCTATAGCCCAACGAAGCACCAAGAACTTAGTAGTCACGCAAGCATGATTGAGATCTCTAGGATCCTACTAAGCACCCAATGTGAGAGTGAACTCTCATATTGATGAGGAGGGATGATAGAAGGTTAGTCTTCTTTGAGGTTGGTGGGCTTTTGTTCTCAATGTTCTTCCCTAATCAATCCCTAGGCACAAATGGGATTCTTCTAAACCTTTCTCCTATCTCCTCCTCTCTATTCAACACTGCTTGCACCCTATTGCATTGGACATCACTCCTCCTTACCTTCCATGCTAAGGCATTCAAGTCTGAAATGAGGTCCTCTTGAGTGTCACCAAAAATGAACAAGTTTGGTTGTCCAACTGGCTGAATCTCCTCTCTTCCCGGAATGGGTAACTGTTGGAGAACCATGGTTTACCTAATCTTATTTGCACCTTTAAGGATTTCAATCATATTAATGTGTTGACTGAGCATCTAAATAGGTCTGCAAAGTATGATGACTGTCCTTTACCCTTCAATAGTGAAGATATCCAAATTGGATGCAAAGAACGTAAGGTTACTCAAAGCAACTTTCTAGGTGCAAAAGGTCAATTTGATCAAATGGCTCAATACAATGCTTTGGATATTGTAGTAGGGTGTCTCAGGTCTCTACTCATCAATTTTGATGATTTGAAACAACCAATTGCTTCCCCTTCCTTACTGATTTCATGAATTGGTCAAATTTGCTCCAAAAAGGCTACTAGAATTAGCCCTACTTTTTAATGAAATTTGTTCACCCTGTTCAACCTACTAAACTTCATGACAAACCCTTAGAGATGTGGTCATTTTATGTTGAAAGCTCAAGGATTTTTGCTATGGCAAGTACTGTACGGACTGTTTTAGTGCTGTCCCACAAAATAGGCACTTTTCAAGGGTTTTTAAGAGTTTTGGTGAGGGTTTGCGAATTAAAGGTTTCCTCCATGATGCTAGACCCAAATTAAAGGTCTCAAAACTTGCTATGATATATACCAAACACTCCCAATGATTCAAATATTATCTTAGAACACTGACATTATGACAAATAAATGCCATACTGCTGCCCTTACACAAAAATAACAGTCTAGAGGCCTGGGACAACAATGTTTTTAAGGTTTTGCATTTATTTTGAACATTTGTAAACCATATACAATGAAAGTATATCATATATGGATGCAAAAAAGACTTAAAATGAGTGTGAACACCCTGCAAAGCAAATAAGAAGGGATCTTTATAACTGCTATTCCTAAACCGCCATCACTGCACTTTGACAGTATTAACACTATTACACTTTCTTTCTTTATTTTAATTCACTTCTTCACTCTGTCCCTGGCCTGCAAAAAGGTGTTAATGGCAAGGTAAAACAATATATATATCCTCTTCAAGGATCTTGTAAATTTGAACACTTAAGAAGATGCCTCAAAACATGACAACATTATGAGACTGTGACAAAGAAATACACCTTTCTAGGATCCTTATTTAGGTCCTTTACAATCAAATGGTGTACCCTATCTTCTTAACCTTGAAAACACTTACAAATACATTCCCATGATGCATAAAGAGAAATCCATCATTCCATGCTATCCATTTGGGAGGTTGGCAATGAGGTTTTATCCATGAAACAGTGACACACTATTTTTACAATCTGATTACACCTTTGCTTCTTGTAACCAACCAAGTCATGAGAGAGACAAGGATGGTGGAATACAATGAAGACTCTTTCCAACTTAATTCTTCATCAAACTATCAAAGTACAGTGCTATGAACAGCAAAGTACCATTCAAACAACTTTAAGGATACCCAAGCCAAGTTGCTCACTCCACACACTTGCCATGGGCTTACAAACACTTGTGCATTGCTAGAAAAGAAAAATAGATGTATGGTACAGTATGTACAGATCCAACAAATTCCCTCAAAGCCATGGGTGAAGAGACTTTGAAGAAATTAGTTGGACCATGAATGGCCTTCCATTGGAACCACAAAACAATGCCTTTCTCAAGAGCACTTCAAACAAAACTTGTTCCAAACACCAAGAAAAGATCAGAGATCACTACTAAAACATCAAGAGAGATCACAACAATGAAAAATAGGAGTAGTACGGACTCATGGAGCCATGGTACGGACTGTACTCTCAAAAGTGCAGAAAATTAGTTAAAAACTCACAAAAATGAGAGCAAAATAAGTATTTCTCTTAATTTTCCAAAATGAACAACCCATACAATGATTGGAACATGGTTTATATACATGTGCCAACTTGTTGAAGCCCTTTTATGGATAGGTACAGGCTCGAACTAACCAAAACCACCAAAAACCACTTTTTTGACAACTTTTGTTGCTCAAAAATTGCATTTTGACTTCCGGTGACTTGGCACTCAAACCAATGACTCAAAATCATCTATAAACACTAAATAAAAATGCTCCAATTCCTTTCAAGGCTTTCCAACATCAAAAATTCAAAAATGCTCATTTGGACCCAAAATTGACAATTTTTAGCCTGCCGAGCAAAAAACAAAAATCTTGGAAACTCTTAAACACAAATGAGTTCCAAGCCTTATTACACCACAAAACAGACCTATTAAACCTACTAGAAGCATAAAATAAACACACATGCTTAATTTGTAATAAAATGTTATACCTGCTAGGATTTGAGCATTCAGGTGTTCAGGTGCTCCTGCACCACATATAGCCCCAACCATTAACCCTTTCGTAGTCAATGGCCTATTTATTATAGTGAGTTGGGAACCCCAAGTATAGGTGTACTCACCTGGGTTGTTCCCCTCTTACCTTCTTAAAGAGCAAGTTGGGAGGGTAGGCCCGCTAGAGGTAAACACACAATCAAACAAGAAAAGGTTGGAGGGTCTGGATTTCTGATCGTCTAGTAAGATGAGAGCATACTTTCCTACCTTTACGCTTTTCTTAAAGACACATAAGACAATGGTTCATTCCATTTTAATTAATATCTAGGTGCCTACTTTAAATAAATGCACAATATTTGGTTGAATTAGCTAGACAACCTGCAAAACCACTTGATTAGTAGTTTGAAAAATGGAGTCTTCAAAAAAAGTCCTACAAAACAACTTGATTAATAGTTTAGAAAAATAGAGTCTTCAACAGGCGTTCTACAAAACCATTTGATTAGTTTGGAAAAATAGAGTCTTCAACAAGCGTCCTGCAAAAAACAACAAAATGACAAAAATATTAATTTTATTTTTATTTTTTTGGGAATGAATAGAAAAACATGAATAAAATTTTTTTTACTAATGACAAAATGTGGATTTGAAGAAAGCTTTGATGGGTAAATGGGGTTTGACTAGGTTTTTGCAGCTTTCCAAGGGATAGGCAAGTGAAAAATGGGGATTTTGGAGAGATGAAGGAATGGGAAAATTTGTCAAAGAGGGGCAAAGAAGCAAAAGTTGGAGATGGATAATATGAGAAAAATTTGGAGGTGATTGGATAAAAGGGGAAGAAGTTATGACAAACCCTAAAAATAGAGAAATATGGGATTTTGGGCTTCAAAAAGTGGATTTTCGGGATAAGGCCTCCAAGGAAGGAAATGTGGAAAATGGCAATGCGGAGAATCTGGTGAAGTTTGGAGGAAAATGGAGTCGAGATGAAGAAGATATGGCAAAAAAATAGAATTTTTTATTTTTTTTTCAACCTTAGATTTAGCAGAGCAAACAGAAACCCTAGATTTAATAGAGAACAGAAACCCTAGATTTAATAGAGAACAGAAACCCTAGATTTAACAGAGCAAACATAAACCCTAGATTTAACAAAGCAAACAACCTCACTTAAACAGAATAGAAAAGTGCCAAAGGTCCGAATTTTTGAATGTCTAGATAGACAAGAGCATAATCTCCTACTTTCACACTTTCCTATGGTCAGACAGATTATGATTAAACAGAATAGATAACACGAAATGAAAAGAAAATGCAGACTACTGTTAGCACCTAACAAATTTCAAACATATTAACAGAGCAGACAGTCGCACTAAATAGATAGAAAAGTGCCAAAAATCTGGATTTCTGATTGTCTAGATAGACAAGAGCATACTCTCCTATTTTCACACTTTCTTGCGGTCAGAACATATAGTCACGCTAAACATAATATAAAAGTTCCAAAGGTTTGGATTTCTAATTGTCTATATAGACAAGAGCATACTCTCCTACTTTCACACAAATTATAATTAAACAGAGCAGATAACAAAGCAAATAACAGATCGGATAACAGGGATTCAAATTTCCACAAAAACGCTCGCGCTAATCGCAGAGCTATCATGCTGAAACTGAAACTGAAACAAAAACAAAAAATGTAACAGAAACAGAAAAGAAGCTGTTGCGCAGAAACACAGAGCCACTATTTTGGAACCTGCAAAAAAAAAGATTTTTTTTTTTTTTCTACAGTCGCACTATTCTGGAACCTGCGTCTCACAACTCACAAAAACCTAAAAAAACATTAGTTCTTAGGGACGTGGGTCCCACCAGGAGTGCCAAAATGAAGAAGGGAAAATAGATTTGAAGGTCAAATGATCAAAACCTAACGAAATAAACATGCAGAATGCTAAAATAGAATGAAAAGACCATTTTACCTTGCTATTTTACCTTCTCCTTCAGATTGAGCTTGATGAAGTGAAGGCGCCCCTTGATAATGCTCCACTTGATATGCTCCTTTGATTGCTAGATGTGGATGGCTCTCCAATGTTGTGCACAAATGGAATGGATTTGAAAAATGATAAGGATGAGATGATCAAGTTGCCAAGATGATTTCCTGGGCTCAAAAGGGCAGCATAAACTTACTAGATTTCAAGATGTTCAAATGAAGGGGTGGAGCCCTTTATTTATAGGAAGAGGAAAGAAAAATGGATGGCTAGGATGGATTTGAGATGGAGGGCTAAGATTTATTTGTGAGCTCACACAAGGTCCAAGAGAGGGTGTGGAGACCAAGAAATATGTCTTAAAGGCATTTCGTATCTCCACACTCCACAAGATACATTGGAGAAATTAAAAATTCTCCAAAAAAGGATATCATGGGGATTGGAGGAATAAAAAGGAATTAAAAATTCCTTGGGAGAGGAGATGCCTAGAGGAATGTGTGATTTCGAAAATCTTACATTCACCTAGGAAAAGAGCATTTAAAGCTAGTGGTTGGATGAAAAGGACAAAGAGTTGACTTTGTGGCTAATCATGCTTATTAGCCATTAACGACTCATTAGGAGGGGGATTAGAGGAAATGTTAGGTGGGATTAATATTTGTAGGAGAATTTGACTAGGAGAGAGAATGAGTGGAGGGAATAAAAAGTTAGAAGAATAATGTTAAGTGAGTTTAGGGAGTTTCTAGAAGAATTTATTAGGTTAATGATGAATTAAGAAGATGATTTGTAGGAATCATGTAGGTTAACTAATTAATTGAAATTAATTAGCTAAGAGGAAGATTTGTGAGGATTTGACTTTTTAGAAGAATAAAGAAAGGGATTGATTTATTCATATGCTATAGTGACAATATTAATTATATTTAATTAATATTGAGAGGAATTTGAATTAACATAATTAATTAATTATGTGAGGAATTAAAAATAATTAAAATAATTATTTTTAAGTGTCTACAACATCCACAGATTGCATTACTAGTCAAAATAGAACTCCAAAAGCTTCTAGATGTGGGCTTTATTAGACCTATTGACTATACAGAATGGATATCCAATCTGGTACTTGTGACTAAGCCCACTGGGGGCATAAGAATCTATACCAACTTCTGAGATCTAAACAAGGCATGTCCTAAGGATGATTTCCCATTACCCAACATAGCCATGATAGTTGACTTAACTGCTAGGAATGAAATTCTTTCATTAATGTATGGTTTCTCAGGATATAACCAGAACAAGATTGCACCAGAAGATCAAAATAAGATGACATTTACCTGTCCATGGGAAACATACTATTGGAACATCACGCCATTTGGTCTTAAGAATGCAGGAGCAACATATCAAAGGGCTATGATGACACTATTTCATGACATGATCTACAATATCATGGAAGATTATGCAGACGATCTACTGGCTAAATCACAGACAAGAGAAGGTCACCTTGAAGTCCTTGCAAAGATATTTGATCTATTGGAATAGTACAATGTCAGGCTAAACCATAAAAAGTGTATGTTTGGTGTAACATTAGGCAAACTTTTATGATTTATTGTGTCTAACAGAGGAATTGAAGTAGATCCTGCAAAGGTCAAAGAAATCATGGATATGCAACCTCCATCAACACTTGAGCAATTAAGAAGGTTGCAAGGAAGAGTACAGTCCATAAAGAGGTTCATAGCACAACTAGCAGATAAATGTCATCCATTTTAGTATTCACTCAGAAAAGGAGTTACCTTCAAATGGACAGAATAGTACCAAAAATCTTTTCAAGCTTTAAAAGATCATCTTCTGAATACTCTAGTGTTAGTTCCACCTATGCAAGGAAAGCCCCTATTACTATATATATCAACGACGAACTCATCTTTAAGAGCCTTGTTGGCACAATATGATGATCAAGGAAAGGAAAGATCAATCTACTATATAAGTAGAACCTTAATTGGATATGAGCTTAATTACACTCCTATAGAACGAGCATGTCTAGCAGTGATTTTTGCATCTTAGAAACTTAGACATTATATGCTGAGTCACAAAGTACAACTCATTGCACACTTTGATCCACTCAAATATTTGTTAAGTAGAGAAACATTGACTGGAAGATTGGCTAAGTGGGTCATTATTTTAAGTGAGTTTGATATAGAGTATGTGGATAGAAAGGCAATCAAAGGGCAAATTATAGCAGATCAGTTAGTAGAGGCTCCCTTGCAAGACAATCACTCGCTACTAATAGACTTTCCTAATGAATCTATGTTTACATTGACAACATCTACCATGTGGAAATTATACTTTGATGGGTCCTATACAAATCATGGAGCTTGAGTTGGGATTCTTTTCATCATCCCTCAAGGTGATTCTATCCCTAAGTCATTCAGAATAAATTTTTCCTGTACGAACAATATAGCTGAATATGAAGCTCTCATCATAGGACTTCGTACCGTTGTACAATGGAGGATAAAAGAATTACAAGTCTACGGTGACTCACAATTGATTATCAATAAAGTCAATGATGGCTATAACACAAAAGATGATAAACTTTTTCCTTATAAACAAATGGTATAAGATTACAAAGAACATTTCAGTAACATCACTTTTGAACAGATTCTAAGGATGCGGAACAAGGTAGCCGATGCCATGGCTACAATAGGGTCTCTACTAAATATGCCTAGTAATGAAACTCAGATTGAGTTTATTGTAGAACAATTGATGATACCGGCATATGAGATTCCCTCATCAGAATATGTATGTGCAATTGTGGGCCCTGAATCCCCATGGTATAATGAGATATATGCATACTTACATACTCAGTACATGTCTCCTGATTTGTCTAGAAACTAAAAGAAAACTCTTATTCGTCAGGCATCTAGACACACTATTACTGCTGACACATTGTATAGAAAGGGCTTTGATGGAACCCTTCTCCGATGTCTTGCTGAAAATGAAGCACAACTTTCCCTAAAGGAGGTATATGATGGAATTTGTGGGGCACATCAAAGTGGATTGCCACTATCAAAGAAAATGTTAAGAACATGATACTATTGGCCAACTATTGAAAAAGATGGCAATAAATATGTACAAAAATGTAAACAATTTCAAATGCATGGAGACCTCATTCATGCACCGATAAAGATCTCCAACTTATTACATCACCATGGCCATTTTCACAATGGGGGTTAGATCTAGTTGGTAAAGTCAATCCTACTTCTTCCAATGGGCACAAATTCATCTTAACAGCTACTAAGTATTTTACAAAATGGGTCGAGGCAATTCCCCTTACATACATCACTGATAAGCAATTAAAAAGTTCATGCTTAATTACATTATCTTCTGGTACAGGATTCCAATGTGCATAGTGATAGACAATGGACGTTCATTCAAAAATCAAGAAATGAGAGAATTGTGTGAAAAAATTCAAATACAACAAAGATTTGCAACACCATATTATCCGCAAAGTAATGGACAAGCAAAGGCAACAAACAAGACAATATTGAATATCCTAAAGAAAGTTGTCAATGACGCAAGATGAGACTAGCATCTCCAGTTAAATCTCTCTCTTTGGGCTTACAGAATAGGAGTACGCACCCCTACAGGAGAAATACCATATTCATTGGTCTATGGTACAGAAGCAATACTACCTATTGAAATAGAACTTACATCTTTAAGAGTCTCCTTAAAGAACATCATATTAGAGGAGGACTATCGGGTTGCAAGATTACAAGAGCTGGAAATGGTAGATGAAAAGAGACAAACTGCTTTCAATCATTTACAAGGTTACTAGAATAGATTGAGAAGGAGTTGCAATAAACGAGTATGCCCAAGGAATTTTTAAGTGGGACATCTTATTCTCAAGGAAAACCAAAGGAACCTAGAAAAACGAGAAAAGCCAGGAAAGTTTGAATCTAATTGGCTAGGTCATTTTATCATAACAAGGGTTATAGGAAATGGAGCATACAATTTGGCTACCATGGAGGGAGATCCACTCCCTGACCTTATGAACAACATGCACCTTAAACAATATTATATTTAAGAGTTGGGTTAGTTTAGGTTTTACCTTCCGGATTGCATATCATTTTTCTTCAAAGCACTGTATCACATATAGTTTCTTTTTCAAATGCATCACATTCACAAAATTTTTGCATTATCATATATGAGCATCAATAAAACAAGGCAACTATCCAATTTTATAATTTGTTTGCATTCAAAAGAAACGAGGGTCGTCTCCTTTCTTAGATATTCAAACATGAAGTCTTTGAGGTCCTTAGGTCATTCATTTTCAACATTACCCTATGACGATGATTTAATTATGGTTGGGTAGTGATTTCACTATTTGAGACTTGTTAACCCAAAATCTATCAATTGCTATATCTCAAACACACTAACAAAATCTCTAATTCATTCTAGACACCTAGTTGATCATATGACTAGTGAAAAATCTAAAATTATACTTCAGCGCCGCTATAATTGTCACACCCAAGTAGGTTTCATTAATTACAAGTCAAGCCAAGAAAATATAAAAAAAGAAAAGAGCTATGCCAAATATGTTAGGATAATCGGTGAACAAATGAGAGGGGGGGAGTGAATAATTTGTTAACAGATTATCCTAACAATTGGTATCAGAGCTTTGGTCCTCTTTTGTAGAAGCTTAACCGCTTGAGGTAGATCCTATGATAGCTAATGTTTCTAATCCACTGACAACTATTTTCAAAAGAGAAATCCCTCAACTTGATGGAATAAATTATGGGATATGGAAAATCTGAATGGAGACTCATATTAGATGTCTTGGCAAGGATATTTGGGAGATCACTGAAAAAGGATACACACCTTATGATCCAACATCTAGCAATCCTTCTCCTATGGACTTTGACAAAAATATTGAAAATGATTGCAGAGCTAGAGAAGCCCTCTTGTGTGCACTTACTGATCAGCAAATCATGGGATTGACAGATAAATCATCGGCAAAGGTTTTGTGGGATAAATTACAAACTCTGAATGAAGGTGACCCTACTGTCAAAATTGCTAAACTTGATGGTTACCGGGTAAGGTATGAAAACTTGAGGATGGAAGATAATGAAAGAATTGTTGTATTTATGGAAAGAGTAAATGAGATTGTTATGAGAATTCAATGTTGTGGAGGATCTCTGAGTGAAGATGAAATAGTTTCCAAAGTCTTGAGAACCCTTCCACCGGCTTACAAGATGAAGGCAACTGCAATTAATGAATTGAGAACAATGGCAAACACTTCAGTTAATAGAGACATTCTGAGTGGGAAATTATCTGCTTTTGAGCTTGAAGAATTTGGTCCTTCTAGAGCTACAAAGTCTAAACTTGCTTTTCATGCATCATCATCTACTGGCAAAAGTGATTGGAAAGCCTTATATGCAAAAGAATTGGAAGATATGAGGAAAGAGGATGAAGAATTTGAGCAACTTGAAGCCCTATTTGCTAGAAGAGTACCTAAAGGACCGACAAGAAGTAAGTATGAAGGAAAAGCACCTTTTAAATGTTTTGCATGTAATAAGATTGGTCATTTTGCATCTAGATGCCCTGAAAGGAATGCAAGATTTGAAGAGAGAGTTAAGAAATAATTTAAGCCTAATCAGAACATATATAGATTCAAGAAAACTAAACCATGATACATAGCGGATGAGGAAGGAGTAAGTGATGACTCTGAGGATGAACCAACAGCAGACTCTGCAAGTGGATCCGGCAATGGAAAGGAATGGGTGTTCTATGCTTTTAAGGAAGATGAACCAGAACCGGCTATCAAGAATGAAGAAAAGGCCCTGGCAGCAAAAGTTGAAGATAAGGATGAATGTATAATTGATAGTGGATGCTCGCATCATATGACTGGAGATAAAAAAAAAAATTTGTCCCTGCAAGAATACAATTGTGGTCAAGTCAGATTTGGAGATGACAAAGCATGCATGATTAAAGGTTGAGGTACTATTTCTCTAGATGGTAAGCATAATACTGATAATGTCTAATATGTAGAAGGTTTAAAGCATTATCTTTTGAGTGCTAGTTAATTGGTGGACAAGGGATTCCAACTTCAATTCAAAGATAGAAAATGCAAAATCATTGACAAGACTGGTTTGGAGATTGGAACCGGTATTTAGACTAGAGGTAATACCTTTCACTTGAACACTGGTAATAAGACATGTGTGATTGCTCATATTGATGAGATTTGGTTATGGCATAAAACGTTGTGTCATGTTAATTTTGATTGTATTGTTAAGATCAGTTCAACAAAGGAAGTTATAGATATACCTAAGATTATGAACCCTCATAATCTGGCATGTAAGGAATGTCAATTGGGAAAGCAAGGTAGAACTTCTTTTAAGAGCATACATGATAAATCTAATGATGTGCTTGATTTGATTCATACTGACTTGTGTAGTCCAACAAAGACTAGAATTTTTCAAGCTAATAGGTATTTCATGCTAATAATTGATGATTATTCTAGAATGACGTGGGTGACTTTTCTAAGGGAGAAGTTTGAAGCCTTTGAGAAATTCAAGATATTTAAAGCAAAGGTTGAAACAGAAACTGGATTGAAAATCAAATGTCTAAGATCAGATCAAGGCGGTGAGTTCACTTCTCATGAATTTAACAGTTATTGTGAGACAAATGGAATTAGGAGATAGTTATCCGCACCTCAGAATCCTCAGTAGAATGGAGTAGTGGAAAGGAAGAATAGAACCATTTTGGATGCAACAAGATCCATGATGATGGAAGCCAAATTGCCTCACATCTACTGGAGAGAAGCAGTGAATACAATAGTCTACACATTCAATAGAGTTCACACCAAAGGTGAAACCGGTAAGACCCCTTATGAATTATGGTTTGGACATACACCTACTGTTAAATATTTCAGAACTTTTGGAAGTAAATGCTATATCAAAAGGGATGATTCAATTGGGAAGTTTGATCCTAGATGTGATGAAGGAATATTTCTTGGATATTCAATTCAAAGCAAAGCATATAGATGTTATAACAAAAGATTGCAGAATATTGTGGAGAGCGCTAATGTGAAAATGGATGAGCAATATAGAAATCAATCTATATCATATGACAGGGAACCGACAATGAAAATGATCATAATTGAACTGGAAATGCCTCAACCAGTACAGGAAACTAAGACAGTTACACCGGCACAATCAGAAAATTCAACTGTGACTGGTGATCAAAGTAGTGAACCCGAAGTTTAGAAGACACCAAGGTATGTAAGATTAAATAATTCTGAAGATCAAATCATTGGAGATAGGAACAAGGGAGTTATGACAAGAAGAAGACTGGAAAATGAAGAGGTATGTCTTATTTCTCAAATTGAATCGACATATATTATTGAAGCTTGTAAAGATAAACATTGGTTAAAAGCTATGGAAGATGAATTAGATCAGATAGAGAAAAATGAGACTTGGACTTTAGTTCCCCAACCTAAAAATAAGAATGTTATTGGAACTAAATGGGTTTTTAGAAATAAACTGAATGAGGATGGTGAAGTTGTAAGAAACAAAGCTAAATTGGTTTGTAAAGGATATTCTCAAAAGGAAGGAATTGATTATGGTGAGACATTTGCACCTATAGCTAGAATTGAAGTTGTTAGACTATTTCTTGCCTATGCAGCTTATAAGAACTATAAGGTCTATCAAATGAATGTTAAATGTGCATTTTTGAATGGTGAACTTGAGGAAGAAGTATAGATTGAACAACCTGATGGATTTTCACTGACAAATGATAAAGATATGGTTTGCAGATTGAGGAAAGATTTATATGGATTGAAACAAGCTCCTAGAGCTTGGTATGCAAGGTTGGATAAATATCTTTTGAAGCTTGGTTTTACTAAAGGTGGTGTTGATAGTAATTTATATTATAAGATCACTAATGATGATATTCTGATTATTGAAGTATTTGTTGATGATCTCATTTTTTGAGGAGAAGATAAATTGTGCATGGAATTCTCTAATAATATAAAGAATGAATTTGAAATGTCCATGATTGGTGAGATGGGATTTTTCTTAGGTTTGTAGATTTCTCAAACTGGCAAAGGCATCTTTATCTATCAAACTAAGTATCTAAGGGAATTGTTGAAGAAGTTTGGTATGGATAATTCCAAACCGGTAAGTACTCCTATGGTGACAAGTGAGAAATTATCTATCAAAGATACATCTACACCGATAAATTCGACAAGGTATAAGTCTATGATTGGTGGCTTGTTATATCTAACTCAGACTAGACTGGATATTATGAACGCAGTGAGTATTGTTTCAAGATATCAAAGTAATCTTAAATAAAATCATGAATGTGTAGTAAAGAGGATATTTCGTTATTTGCAAGGAACAACAGAATATGGGTTGTGGTATTCTAGAGATGATGACTTCACTTTATGTGCATATACTGATTCAGATTGGGTAGCAGATACTGATGACAGGAAGAGCACTTCTGGTGGATCTTTCTTTTTTGGAAAGAAACTAGTTTCATGGATCAGCAAAAAATAGTCATGCATTTATTTATCTACTACAGAAGCTGAGTATGTTGCAGCAACAACTAATTGCACTCAAGTCTTGTGGATGAAGAAAATGTTGAAGGATATCAAGGTAAATTATAGTGAACTGGTAGTTATCTATTGTGATAACTCTGCAGCCATTGACATGTCTAAAAATCTAGTATTTTACTCTAAGACTCAGCACATATCAATAAAGTATAACTTTCTGAAAGACAAGGTGGAAGAAAAGGAAGTCAAATTGGTTTATGTGAACACTAAAGAGCAGATTGCAGATATATTCGGTAAATTGTTGTCTAAGGAATCATTTGAGTATTTGAGAGATGGTTTAGAGGTTTCTACCCCTCTAGTAGAGACTTGATTGATGTAGTTTGGCATCAGTCTAGAATGCATTATAAGAGATAATATTAATTTTGGCACTGATGAGTGGTGCTACTACTCAGGGGGAGTAGTCATATTTGAGATTCAGAGGTTTATATTCTTGCTTTGATATTTTTGTCAGATATCTGGCATTGATGTCAAAGGGGGAGTGACAGTGATGTAAAAAATAAATTCATAACTTTAGAAAGATATTATTCACAAGGGGAGAGTTATTGATATTCAGGAGATTGTTGGTTGTCTTCCATAGGAGGAGACTTGTTCGGCATTTCTTGGTACTTATATTTTTTTCACATCTAGTGTTGTCATCAATGCCAAAGGGGAAGATTGTTGGCATTATGGATGAATTGATTATGTGTTGCATTGATGTTTTGTCATTGATGTCAATACTAGTTTTTATGGTTGGTTACTGACATACAGATTTTGGTTACCGACAGAAGATCTAGTGTTACCGGGAGAAGGGACTATCTGTTGGACACTTCTGGCATGTTTGGATCAATGAAGTATGATTGATTTTATGTGTTACATGTTTTTGGAGTATGTTTTGGTCAGTTGGTATAGACTTGTTGATAGATTCTATCATACACTCTTGTAAACCCTTATCAGCATGGGTTTAAGGTTTTATCGGCAGAGCTTTTATTGAGAATCTTGGACAGGATGCATAAGTGGTGTGTTACTACTTATCAAATTGCCATTAGTTTCATATCCAAAGTCATACTATATTCTAGTTGGTTAAGTATTACCAAATCATGCAGTCAGTACACACAAAGAAGTCAATATAAACAGTCTAGTCGGTTACTAAAGAAAGCAGTCAAAGAACACAGTATTCACCGAGCTGTTTACCGAGTAAAGGTTCATGGCTACTGAGTGGTAAAGTTAACTCACCAAGTTGATATTCACCGAGTGAAATGTTTTACCAGATACATTGAACCTGGACATGCACATGAAAACGTGTTACAAGATCGAGGCACATCTAACCATTTTTGCATTGGAAATTGCACTATGAGATTGTGCATGATTACAAGATCAATCTAACCTATGAGATATTTTGTTTAGTTATTCATTCAAAGAATCTTTTTGTAAGATCAAAGCAATGAATCAGATCACCGTTGTAAGAGATCTATATATACAACATGATTCTAGGGTTAGAAGAACAAGACACATAATATTGTATGAGATGCAATGAGATAGCATTGTGTATGCATGAAGGAAGACTATTACAGAGACACAGAGAGGTCACCGAGAAGGTTATCAGTGAACAATCGAAGAATAGAGTAAATAGAAGGGTTTACTGAGTTTCATTATGGGTTACCGAGGTATGCTACAAGCTAGGTAATCTTATTCAGAGCACATAGAATCTGCTTTAACATTTCAGATGTAAAGTTGCAGATATTTGTAATGATTATATTGTAATATTTTGAAGTTGTAAGAGAAACCTTTAACAGGGTAAAAGACTCTAACCAAGTCTATAAACTGTAAATCCTTTAACCAGGTGCTACACTTATATAGTGTTGTAAAAATCCTTTAGTAAGGTAGATCTAACTGATCTTAATACTCCTAACAGGGTAAGCTATCAGAAATAGCTAAATGTAGCTCTAACCGAGCATTCTTTATTATTACAGTAGTGAAGTTGTGGGTGCCATCCCCACCATAGTTTTTCTCTCTAACCAAGAGTTTCTGCGTGACCAAAATATATGTGTATGGAGTGAATCATGTATGATTGTTATTTGTTGATTAAAGCTTTATTTTATGTTACTACACTATTATGTTTTTGCATAACAGTAAGGTTATTACAAAGGAAAATTTTTGGAGTACTGATTCACCCCTCCCCTCTCAGTACATTAAGCTTTCTATATTGGGCCTAACAATTGGTATCAGAGCTTGAATCTTGGAAAAGGGTTTAACCACCTGAAGAGAAAGATCTTAGCAATGGAAGGCTACAAACAATCTCAGAGGATTGTGCATCTTCAAGAAGAGCTGGATAATGCAAATCAAGTGATTGCAGACATGCAGAGGCAAATGCAAAAATCTCTGAAAGTAAGGAGAATATTATCTGATGACTTGTAGGATTCTCAAGAGCTAGTGGAACAAATCGAGACATCATCTGAGAATAGTATATCTGAAGAAACTAAAGAAATGATTGGAATGTTGAAAGAAAAGAACAAAGCATTGGTTGATCAACTAAAAGCAATGAAAAGAGAACATGAGCATTTCAGTACACAAATGAATGAAAATCTAGATGCATTAAGGATAGCTGAGGATAAAGCAAGAGATCTACAAAGAGAGAAACAACATCTTGAAGCTCTAGTATTTGATAAGGATGATGAAATCATGAGGTTAATTGGTATTCAACAAAATATGACAGATCAACTAGGTTATGCACATCATGAAGCAATTCTGAAGAATGATGAAAATCAATCATTGAAACTTGAAGTATCAAGTTTGACTAGTGAACTTGAAACATAAAAGAAAACCAAAGAATCATTGGAGAAAAGTTATGAAGCATCAAAGATGTTGGATGACCAACTGAATACAAGAAGACTCTACAAAGATGGAGGACTTAGTTACAAAGGAAAAGACTCTATCGAGAAAGGAATTCATACTACCGAGAGAGGAGAATCATCAAAACAAACTAGAAAAAGGAATAACATCAAAAGGAAGAAGCCTATTTGCTACTACTGTGGAAATCAAGGTCATACTGCCAACATATGCTAGATCAGAAAAGGTAAGCAACCGAATATCTCTAAGTCCAAAAGATATTGTTATAATTGCAATAAATATGGTCACATACCTAATCAATGTAGAACAAAGTCTATTAACAACCATCAGAAGGCAAAATTTAAAGGGTTTTGTAAAAACTACAATAGATATGGACATAGTACCGAGAGATGCTGGTTTAAGCGAAAGAACTACATGAAGTATCCACACCGAGAAAACACTGGAGGTTACCGAACTCACATAGATTCTTACCGACAATATGCAGTAGTACCATGGGATTACAATACGAGGATATGGTGCGAATGTTGTGGAAGATATGGACATATAAGTGCCAACCATTTTATAAGGTTTGGAATGAACAACCGGAGATCATGGAGAAATCCTGATATGGCATGTTTTCATTGTCACAAAGCTAGACATTTAGCTGGAGATTGTAGAGATCAACCAAGAAGAGACACTGAGGAGATAAAAGAAAAATTCAAGATGATTTGGAAAAGGAAAGAAATTATGTCTGATGAAGAAAGAACCTTACCTATTGAGTTAGGTGCACCTATTTCAAATTAGTCAAGAAAAGGTATGAAGGGACTGCATTCTTTAAAAGTTAAATCATAATAGTTCCTATTTTATTATGAACAGAATTCAAAATCTGCATAGTTAAGATGCAATTAGTCAGTTTACATACTATACAGGAAACTTGTCAAGTCGGTGTATATAGGAAACCTGTCAAGTCGGTTAACAAAGCAAAGTTGGGTACTTGGTGAAAATAGAAAATGAAGTAAATCGGTAAAAGGTGAACCGAGTTAATACCATGACCTAACTTGCACAGAGCCCGATAAGGTATTTTTGAGTACTTAAAAGTGTTTTCATGGTTGTACATTAGGAAATAGGAAATCATCACAAGACAAGATAAACATAATAGCTCAATCACAAATGCATTCATTGCAATGATCTATCCTAAACAACACTCAATAGAGACATGAAATAAAAACATTCAAAAGCAAAGACATATGCAAACCAATAGCAGATTTGAATGCTCCTTCATGCGGCTCCATTGTTCTTCTTTCCTCTTCAAATGGTTTGGTTGTGGATCTCACCTACAAGTGCACACACACAATTGAAAGCAAGTAGACGAGATTTTTGATCAAGAGTACTAGAAGCGTAAATTCGATAGTCTGATTACCAATTATTAGCCTTGATTGATGAAGATCATCCAATTTATAGAAGAATTGGAGAGATGACAAGATTAGCATGATTCAATTCAAATGGAAATTGCAAATCAATTATGTCAATTATGACAAATTATGACAAATTATGCACTTTCTATGCAAAATTTGTTGATTGATAATTTATGACAAATTATGACAACTTCTATGTCAAAATTGATTGATTGTCAATTATGACAAATTTATGACAAATTGACATGTCATTTCCATGAATTTAGGAGAGAAATAGGAGGAAATTGAAATTAGGAATTAGAAAATTAAGAAATTAGAGAAATTGAGAATTTAGGAATTAGGTAAATTAATTAATAATTTGTCAGTTATTAATTAATTCACAAAGAGGAATAATTAGCCAATTAAATGAACATTTAATTGCAATGAGAAGACTTAGGATAAATAAACAATTTATTAATCCTAAAGGAAGAAATGACACACACAAGATTAAATGATTAAATCATGAAACCCTAGAAGATGAATTAGGTCTTGATGAAAGATAATTAACTCGATCATGATTTTGAATTGATAAATGACCAATGTGATAAATGATTTGACTGAGAAAATACGCCAATTGACGAGGAACAATGACAAATTGATCCAAATTGACATAATTGAGACAAACAACGATCGATGACAAATCGATCGCAAAATGACAAGATCGAACAAGATGAAAAGAGTTGATGATAAATAGATTGCAAAATGACAGGATTGAAAATGACCACGATCAATGACGAATTGATCGCAAAATGACAAGATCGAACATGACAACGACCGATGACAAATCGATCGTTAAACGACAAGATTGAAGGATTGATGATAAATTGATCGCCATATGACAAGATTGATAAGAGGACAACGATCAATGACAAATTGATTGCAAGATTGACAGGAGGACAAAACCCTAATTAGGATTGACGATGTCCAAAATAATGACAAATTAGCACACACATTGATGCGACAGGATAAAATCAATCAAAATCATGACTGGAGATTGTTGTCGACAAGACCAAATTCGAGAACGAGATAAATGAAGAATGTAGAAGAATGACTCGATGTTCACAAATGATAAAAACCAACTACAAATCATAGGAGAAATGTTAATGCGACGCAAAAACCTAAAATGAGGCAATGCGCAAATGTTAAAGTATGACTCCGCAAGCGTTGACCATTTTTGGGTGTCTACAGTGGTCATTTTCATTCACCCAAGTTTTCGAGAAGCAGAGTAGAGCGAATCAAAGCGACCAAATTTCAGTCAGAGCAAATTTTTGAGGTATTTACATCAATCTATTCACACTGTTTAGCTGGTTTCTGATTTTGTCAAATTGCTAGTATCTACCGAGTGTGAAGAGTCAGCTACTTGTAAACCCTAAGGATAACCTATCGAATTTTACTCGAGATCTACCATGGCACCCAAGATCCAAGACCCTATAGTTGTCCAAAATGTGGAGAAGCCATCTCTGAAGTATTCCCTAGCTCCTAAAGTCGCCTCAGAGCTGGATGATAAAACTGCATTTTCACTCATCCCGGATCGAGTCTTATTGGTAGAAGATGTCACATTCTTTACCAAGTGTCATGTTGAGGAACTCGGTCATGTAGAGATTAGTGACACATATGATGAACTGTGCACTGACGGCAAACTGGATAGTAAATTTGAACATATCAGAATTAAGGGATTAACTAAAGCCCTAGTCTATCCTCGTGTGTTCAAACCCCAATGGGTTAAGTTTGTATTGAGCAAAGTACATGATGATTTCATGTGGCTACAAGAGCAACCGTTCAAGATCACGAAGGAAGTCATTCACCTGATCATTGGATATCCCATCTACGATCATGCTCGTGCACATAAAATGATATCACAAAAGGAGCTAATCAGTCTAACCGGAGTAGAATATGATTACCGAGGACTGAAATTGAATAATGTCACTGATGCTGAACTGAAATTTGCAATCAGAGTCATTGGTTATTGTTTCTTCCAATCTGCAAGGGAAAACAGTGTACCATGTGCTGCAGTGGACCTGGCCTACAAAATAGTAAAGAAGTGAATGAAAGTAGACCTGTGTGAAGTACTACTAAAGAGCTTATTTGAGAACCTAAACACAATAAGGAAACTGAAGAAGAACAACTCAACAAACACACTCAAGTTCGGTTCACTACTTGTCTGTATGTTTTTCTATTTTGAAAAGTTCTTTCCCTCAGTTGGTAAAGTAGTATGGGAGCTACACTTACCTATCACCCATCAGATCAATGATTACATCAAGAAATTAGGAAATAACTTTAATGACTACTTTAGCAAATTCCAAGAGAAAATGCACAACAGGTACAAGATCCCACCATAGCTGGTTGAAAAATACAAGGACAATACTTGTTTTGAAGTCGACACTGATTATTGCTATGTAAATGATGTTGAACCGAGGATTCAGTCATTGCAACCAATGGGTTATGAAATTGATCATGACATCACATAGCAACAAATTGATGCCTACCTATCATTGCCAAGGCATGCAACTGAACTAAGGTATGGAACCTATGAAGAGGTAAAGGAGAAAGTAAAAATGAGCATTATAGTTCCTAAGGATACAAGGAAAGCAACAAAGATGATAAAAGCTTTATCTGAGAAATTCGGAGAAGAATCCTCATCTACACCTGTCAAAGGCAATCTTGCCATTACTGAGGAAGAATCAAAAGCACAGGAGGCTGCAATAACATTGAGCATAGAGTTGCCAAAGGGAAAAGTTCTAAAAAGAAAGAAACAGGACATTCCAAAGGCCCTACCAACTCCACCAACAAAGAGACCCAACACCAGAGCATCAGCTGCATCACCGAGAAAGAAACAAAAGACTGTTGCCACTCCTAAGGTAACAAAGACTTACAAGAAATCTACTCAGAGACTCATTTTGGCAAAAGAGTCGAGTGATACAGATTCTGATGATGCTAACAAATTCCAAATTGTGAAGAGCAAAAAGGCAAACATTCACAGTGTTGAAAACTTTTGTGCCAATCTTAAGGAATATGGTGGGTTTGCAGGATTCAGATTTGTTAAGTATGAGTCTAAGAACAATGATGAGAAATGATAGATTGAAGAAGCTATCATATGTACACTTCTGAACTTTCGGTTAGCACCATTGGAACTAGCAAAGTCACTTCCAAGTGAACTCTACTCACATAATAACAGATGGAAATATGCAATGGATTCAAAGAGACAAATAAGAGAAAGAAGTCTTGTCCACTTATTTCTTGACATGTCCATAGCTGAAATCAAGGAGCATTTGTCCACATACAATTCAAAATTTCTTGTGAAACAGAGAGCCTTAAAATTGATGAATGGGCTATATATTGATATGGAGAATGAGACTAAGGCCAAGTGGCAGGAGATCTTCAAACAAAAGGATGTCGGTGAACAATCTCAAATTGAAATTGTTGATGTCACCGAGCAAGATCCAGATGTCACCGAGCAAGGTCTAGACCCAGTTGACACAATACAAATTGATGAAGATGTAATGGATGAAGCCGCACCGGAGCAAGAAATGATTGAAGGCACCACTTATGCAAAACTTGTGTCTAGTGAATCGGTCTTAGAACAAGTTTAGCCTTATCCATTGGTGAAGCCAACAGTACCAACTGAAGCCCCCAAGACACTAAACAAGTTACCGAAGGTAACAAATCTGAAGCTGTAGAAGATGCAGGTAACAAATCTGAAGCTGCATCAGACACAACAAAAGATCAATCATCTCAGGGACAGATAAGCACAACAAATATTACAGCAAAGATGCCTAGCACCGAGCCATCCAACGACACTGCAACTGCTATAGGAATAGTGCAAAGTGTTGCATCTACCAAGCAACCTACTAAGGGACAGCAAGCCTCACAAGCACTTGTCTTAGTGCCCCAGACAAAAGGAAAAGAGAAAAAGGTGAGAAAGCATGGTTTTAAATTTGATTTATCTAAACCAATCGTGTTGCCCAATGTCGACATCTCCAAATTAAAAGGGCAAGCACTCACTAAATTTGGTGAACTATGCAAAGTAAAGGCCGAATAGGAGAAGAAATTGGCCATACAGAAAAAGAACAAAGTACTTCAAAAGGTTAGGACATTGCTCACAGAAATGCTACCATTAGCAATAGTGTCAACCAATGCAGCCATCCATATTCAGTTGGATGAACCCCTTAATCAGATTGAAACGTCTGGAGTTGATGCATCTGAATACCTAAGAAAGCTCAAGGATAAAGAGCTCACAACAAAAATGATAGAGGAAGTCCACAAATCAATTGCTATTGGCAAGGTAAAACTTGTCAAATTCATTGTTGAGTTGACCCCTCAACTCAAGCACATTCTTTATTTATTCCAGAAATTGTGTACATTTTCTTTATTTATTAAAGACATCAAAAATAAAACTGATGCAATTGAGAAAGAGATCACCAATCTCTCATCCAAGTTGACCACTGAGCCTAATTCCATTCAGAATTTTTACAAAAAGCTACAATAGCTCATGGCTCAACAGTTAGAACTGAGGAATGAAGAGCATAAAATTAGGATGGATATAATGACCCTTCAAACATTATTCCTTCCTTATCTCTCATCAGTCCAAGAGCAGCTTAACCGAGCTACAAGCTTATCAACTACCCAAGAGGGAAGCACTCTTGATGGCTTGATATCACTCTTATCTGATATTCAAGCACATAACTCACTAATGGAAAGTCTCAAGGACTCACTCTCAGTCGCCCTCACTGACGCCCGGACCAAGTATAAGACTATTTTTGATCAGTTATCGCCTCTGGATGCAAATTAAGTTTTTAATGTTTGTCAAAAAGGGGGAGTAATATTATGTTACTACACAGAGGAAAGCCCAGCAAAGGGGGAGTAATTCTACACTTGGAGAATAGTACAATTTTGATAACACAATTTTGAGTATTGTATACAAGGGGAGTATACCAAGAAGAATATGCAGAATATACAGAGCACACAAGTACAGTACATAACCGAACCAAACATGCAAAATTCAGAGTTACATATACTATTGACTATTGTACATATTGTCAAGTATTTTTTTTTGAGTTATGACTTTGTAAGTAGTTTTTGTCAAACATCTCAACTAATGTCAAAAGTGGAGATTGTTACTACTTATCAAATTTCCATTAGTTTCATATCCAAAGTCATACTATATTCTAGTCGGTTAAGTATTACCAAATCATGCAGTTGGTACACACAGAGAAGTCAGTATAAACAATCTAGCCGGTTACTGAAGAAAGCAGTCAAAGAACACAGTATTCACCGAGTTGTTTACCGAGTAAAGGTTCATGGCTACCGAGTGGTAAAGTTAACTCACCGAGTTGATATTCATCGAGTGAAACGTTTTACCAGATACATTGAACTTGGACATGCACATGAAAACGTGTTACAAGATCGAGGCACATCTAACCATTTTTGCATTGGAAATTGCACTATGAGATTGTGTATGATTACAAGATCAATCTAACCTATGAGATAATTTGTTTAGTTTTTCATTCAAAGAATATTTTTGTAAGATCGAAGCAATGAATCAGATCACCACTGTAAGAGATCTATATATACAGCATGATTCTAGGGTTAGAAGAACAAGACACATAATATGGTATGAGATGTAATGAGATAGCATTGTGTATGCATGAAGGAAGACTATTATAGAGACACCGAGAGGTCACCAAGAAGGTTATCAGTGAACAGTCGAAGAACAGAGTAAACAGAAGGGTTTACCAAGTTTCATTATGGGTTACCGAGGTATGCTACAAGCTAGGTAATCTTATTCAGAGCACATGGAATCTGCTTTAACATTTCAGATGTAAAGTTGCAGATATTTGTAATGATTATATTGTAATATTTTGAAGTTGTATTGTAATATTTTGAAGTTGTATTGTAATATTTTGAAGTTGTAAGAGAAACCTTTAACAGGGTAAAAGACTCTAACCAAGTCTATAAACTATAAATCCTTTAACCAGGTGCTACACTTATATAGTGTTGTAAAAATCCTTTAGTAAGGTAGATCTAACTGATCTTAATACTCCTAACAGGGTAAGCTATCAGAAATAGCTAAATGTAGCTCTAACCGAGCATTCTTTATTATTGTAGTAGTGAAGTTGTGGGTGCCATCCCCACCGTAGTTTTTCTCTCTAACCAAGAGTTTCTGCGTGACCAAAATATATGTGTTATGGAGTGAATCATGTATGATTGCTATCTGTTGATTAAAGTTTTATTTTATGTTACTGCACTATTTTGTTTATGCATAATAGTAAGGTTATTACAAAGGAAAAGTTTTGGAGTCCTGATTCACCCCTCCCCTCTCAGTACATTAAGCTTTCTATATTGGGCCTAACATGGTGTTGGTGCGGATTTTAGATGGATTTCAGGATGCTGAAGATGTTCTTTGATCGTGTCGCAACTGATTGAAGACATCGCTTTGGCATGGTGGACCCATATTAGGTCTAGTACCTATCTAGGTTATGGACTGGTATCATGTTAACATGTTCTCTACATGTTACCGAGATGATTTATGGATTGGTTATTGTTGTTTTGGTCTCAAACCGACATGGCATATCATTGTAATATGGATGTATGTAATGATCTTATTGTAATATCTTTTAGGTGAGCGACCTAATTGGTTTAGGTCTTAGAGCTTGCATAAATTGATGTAAGATCTCATTGTAAATTATAATAAGGTATGGGAATGGAAATGTAACATCATATGCGAAGGAGATCTGGCCGATCATAGGTGATTGAATTGGGTTTAAGGAAGAGGTCAAAGGCCTTCGGTATTGAGCTTAATCGGGACTGTAATCAGGCATGGTAGATGTTATCTTTGATAGTTCGTTATTCTAGATTATTGTCCATTTATCTTGAGGTGGTTATAACCTCTCTATAGTCAGTGAGACTCTTTTGTAATGAGTAGTTTCTCTAGGCAGTGTGCCTTCCTGCATGTGCAGGCCCCTCATTGTATCACATACTTTCTACAGAACTATCATCTGACTGTGGGTAGGCTTCCCACCATGTTTTTTCCCTTTCTGATTTTTCCACATACAAATCATGGTGTTATGTGGTATGGTTTCATTGTGTTAATTCGTTGTTTCATTCTTAAGTTTCATTGCCTACCGGTATCTATTTCTGCTATTCTGATACTTAATTTTTATGTGATTTGGTTAAAGGTTATAAAGTGCTTTAATTGATATAATATGTTAACAACTGATTCACCCCCCCTCTCAGTTGTTCACCAATTATCCTAAAAAAATATTCATCTCAAGGCAAAAGAGCAATGATATATAACTAAAATATCACACATAAAAAGTGAAACATAAAAACTTGACTATGGGAACATGCGAGTAACTCCATCAGGGCTATGAATGCCTGCTAGCAATGGAGCAATATTTGAGAAATTACAATCTATAACCTTGGAGGAGTTCTAAAATCTTGCTGGTAGTGAGGCTCTATTCAGGATGCTTTTGAAGTTAGAGTAATCCATGTAGCTAGTCATATAAAATGCTAAGGATCTTTAGTGAACACAAGAGAAGGAATTAACTGATTTGCACACACATGGCAAAATAAGATCAAAGTTTCAAAAATCAATGAGGAAGTTTTATGCCTCTCCATTTGTAAATCCTATTCACTAAGTGTGTTACTTTGGATGTTCCAAGGGACCTTAAGGATTGATTGACTGCTTATCTATGAAATATCCGCCCAAAACATTCAGATATATTCCACAAAATCCAAAAACATTAAGAAAACATGAAATCCAAAAACAATGAAAAACATAAAATCCAAAAACATTCAAATATCTATCCATAAAATCTAAAAACAATCAAAATCAATCAAAAAACTTACAATAAAATGTCTTGCAAGAATCAAATACCCTAGCAGATATCTAGCAAATGCTTCGCATGAAGTTAACAAAAGATATGACTATCCAGTCAAACATCTGCAATCAATTGATCAAATTGTCTTATCAATCGTATCATATCCATATCAAGTGATCATTATCTTGTCTTAAACAAAAGAGGATACACTCGAAATCAAATAGGTTAGTCTTAAACGGGGTCCGCAACTTTCTGAGATCAGACATTATCAACTGTAACATCAAGCAACTCAAAACGAAGGCACAAGGTCAGTATAGCTGCTGAATTTTGTCCAGGTCAGTCTTTATCTTTTATCATTTTGCAATAGATCATGTTCCTATGCTACTCAAGGATGTCCACAAGTGACTAGAGAAGCCATGATGGGCATCATCTTTTTCTTTGTTTGTTGTTTGTGGTGTTAACCAATGAATTTCTAGGGAAATTACTCTAGTGGGTGTCTATGATAGGAGCGTTTAGCTAGTGAATGCCACACATACCTCGACCCCTAGTGTATTTCCCAGAATGGAGGGGTTCACTCCTTTTCTACTACATGTTTGTTTCTTCAATGAGATATCTTTACATCTTGGTTCCTTACACCCTGATGTGCTAAGCTCCATTGCTCAATAATAAGTCTCAGTGATAAATATATATTGTGCAATAAATAATGACACAGGTTCGTGATTCAATCATTCTCATTCTCACCTCATATGTTTATTGATAGTTTGTTGATTTCTCATCTCTTTCTAAATCATTTTTCTATAATCTAACATTATTCTTTCATCAATCTCTTCTTTCTTTCATCTTACTAACATTCTTCAAGGTCCATCTGAGTTAAAGGAATATTCTATCATTATCATACGAAAAATAAAAGTTGCATCCATATAGTTTAATTGCATCCATATAGTTTTAAGTTGCATTCATATAGTTTTAAATTGCATTTAATAACCATTGCATTCATAAATATCATGTTTTTCATATAGAAAGCATTAAACTATTTAAACATCATTCATAAATCATATAGAAAGTATTAACCCATTCATTAATCATTCATAAATCATGTAAAGACCATTGCGTTCATAAATAATCACTTATAAATCATATAGACATGCATTGCATAACTCATAGCATCATACAGCATACATGGAAACAAGGCATAATAGATCGCCGTCAAAAACTACATATTATATACATAACTCAAAAATGGTAATGTGTCTGCATACAATAATCATAAAACGAGCCCGAAGGCTCAGATAACATGATCTCAATGTCTCAACCAACACTACCTCTGTCAACAAGTGGATCCTGTCTGCTAGATCCTGCTCTAGGATGTTGAGGTGGACCCATAACACCACCACTGCTAGTCCTCCGTGTAGAAGTCCTACTAGAACCAGAATGACCTCTAACTGCACTAAAGCTAGGAGCTCTCTGTCCCTTAGGTACATCATCATAGTAGAGTTGTCGATAATAAAAAGCCTCATGTGCAGCGTAATAGAGTCTATCAGACTGTTTGCGTACATCAGTACCTAGATCAAAATGCTGATCATAGGCAGCCCGAATCAACTATGAATGTCTAACTTCCTCATCTCTCTCCCTCTGGAGACGATCTCTCTTAGTCTCTAATGTGCCATAGTCTCTACAGAATGCCTCTCACTCAGCATCTCATCATTACCTAAGTCTAGCAACCTCGTCCTCTAGACTCTGGATCCACGCTCTATGAATTTGTGGATCATCATCATCTCCATCATCACCCTGTCCTCCTCCCCCCTCTGTAGCAGGCACATCATCTAGCTCTAGCATATCATCATTATCCCTGTCCTCACTTCTCGATGACTCTGGAGAATCATCGTCATCCCCGCTGGTCATAGAATCGGTGTCTCCGCAAATGTCTATGTCCTCATCTCCTCCACCCTCCTCTCCTCTGTCATCTCATCTCCTCTCCCCCATGTCAATCCTCAGTCGTTGTCTAGGATGTCGTATCTGCTACACTTTGAACGAAATAGTCGGATTAGTCAGTGGAATAAGCCTATGTCTGACCCACCGTGCATCATACTCAGGAGTTGTCCCTGGAACTATTGCACCTGCATTCCAACCCCACTATAATGCCTGGAGAGAATCAAACTCAACATCAACAACATGTGGTTGTATGCATACACCCCAATCAAAAACCTCACAGGAAACACAAGCAAAGTATGCTGTAACAACAGGTGTCACTTGTACCTCCCCAAACTATCTGAGCACCCATCCTGGAAGAGACATCTCAATAATCCTCTCAATCTCAACGGTCCTCCCAATAAGATATCTATGTTGTCTGCAGAAAGGCAAGTTTTGTACATCATCTGCCTAACTGGGGCAATCTAAATATGGTCTCCAAATGAAATGTTGCAAGATATCAAGCTGATGTCACCTGTACAAGGTGTTACCCGAACCCCTATGTCTAATACCAGGTGTATCTGTACGCATAGGGCTCATCAGGTTGCAAGTCAACATGAATAAGTGGCCTTGAGATATAAATGTGCTCCAACACCCAAGTCTGGAGCAATGTCTTACCGCAACTGATCGATCAGTATCCTAGGTATACAATGTCATGCATCTGATAATAAATCATGGCTAATAGACAAGGACCCCAATCATATACTCAATGATGAACAATCATATCATGGAGCACTCTGCCCCATCCAATTGGAAAGCCATGACCTCATCTGTTAGGAATCAACAAACCACCTACAATATTGCATAATACTATCGTAAGATCATCATAGTCCAAGTGAGCCCAAGGGATATCATAATGACCATTGATCTATAAATCCTACTCCTCACACTCAAAAAGGGCACATAGTCTAGCGACGCCATCGTCATGATCATATACAAATCTCACACCATGGATGGGAATCGACTCGAAGATCAAGTCCACTGGGTCTGCTTTGTCGGTAGTATAACACTCCAATATTCTCCTGCATAGAGAAAACATTGAAAATGTCAGATATCAGATAACGCAATTACAAACATTATCAAACGCATGACAAAAACTTCCATTTACAATGAATGCATAAAGTTAAACACTTATGCGTAGCATTTCACACTATTGCGGTACAATTAATGCTTATGCGTAACAATTACAATGAATGCATAGCATTTATAACTCATGCGTAAACATACACATATGCGTGACACTTAAGATTTTGTGGTACATTTGTAGTGTTTGCGTGACACTTAATGCAAATGCGTAAAAAATGACAAGCATATGCATGATGAATAAAACCTAGCGCTCTGAAATTTTTTTGAAAAAATTGCAAAAAAAAGGCAAAAATTTGGAAACATACCATGCCGCCAGTCCCTGGAGGTCTCTGATAAGAACATACTCAGTCCGACAAGTGCACTCGTGCCCTATAGCCAGCCATGATGATCAAATACTCACAGGAAAGCAAAACACTCGCAAGGATCTCCAAGAACTCAACACAATACAAATGAGCAAATGAAAAGCTAAACTCTCTATTTATAGCTCAAAATTAGAGTTTTTTCCCACTCTGATGCCCGTGGACCCTGTCAACTTCAAACAACTTGTAGGCTATTCAAACAATCTCGAAATTGTACGAAACTTCACACGATTACTCATTATACCGATATCGAAAATATGGTCTTAATTTTTGAGTTTTCCGACCACCTTTTCCGAGGGGGCATATTTATACTATACAGTGTTACCGAGGCATATTGGGGCAGGAAAGTTCGTTTTCTTTGAAACAATGTCATTTTGACTTTGTCTCAAAGAGGGGCAAATGTAGACACCTAAAAATGTCTCATTGATCATGTACTAATTATTCCCCTAATTCGTTAAATAATTCTTTAATTATTTAATTAAGTTAATTAATCTTATTCTTCTAATTCACATTTCTTCATCTTACTAATTATTCTATTTTTAATTCTATCATCATTTAATATTTTAAACCATTTTCTAATGTTATTTAATTAATTGTGATTACTAATTCTTCAATTTAAATAATCTTTATTATTTAAATAAATTCATTTTCAATTTATATCTCTATTTCCAATCAATTAATCATTTACCATTTTCTAAATATTAATTAAATATTAATTATTTAATTAATAATGTTTTTAATCCTTTAATTTAAATAATCTTTATTATTTAATTAAATTCCATTTCTAAATAATTAAATAGTTTCTTTAAATTATTTAATTAACTAATTAATTCTTTTAATTTTATTAATTCTCCAAATCCCCAAATTCTTCTAATTTCTTCTAATTCCAAATACATGTGCATGATTTCAAAAATCAAATTGAAAATCAAAGTCAAGTTCTAAATATATTCAAATATCAAATTGAATTTAAAATAAATTCAATATTTGAATTAAATCTCATGCAAAGATTAAATTGAAAATCAAAGTCAAAGTGCAAACACATGCTAAATTAATTAATTCAATCAATCAATTAATTCATTCATTTATCTCTTCAATCTCTATTTCTATCTTTTAGTTAGCTTTTCTTAAATAAAGCTCTCAATCAACTTTCAATCAGTTAACTATCTCCTCCTCTTTATTTCCTCCAATCATTTTTTTTGATCTTTCAATCATTTTTTTCTCAATTAGTTGACTCATTTAATCTATTCAATCTATTATGTTTCACCTCTAAATTAGTAGTTCAACTATCAATCAGCATGTGAGCTCACCTAAGTTCCACCTCTTGATCAATCTGTTCCATCTCTCAATAAATCCTTTCCAATAATCTATAAATTGAGCATTCAATCTCCTTTCTCAAAAATCACGAACTTTGAATCTTTGTGCCATTTGCAGGTTGTCAGCACGATATCTAAGAGCCACCATACCACAAAGAGGAGAAGAGCAATGGAAGCTATATGCAGTCTTGGAATAGGGAGATTTTATTGAATATTTACATTCCTATTGCTTTTGCATTATTCCATTGTCTATTTGTTTGAATTCTATTAGGATAGGGATTCGTGATTTCCATTTCATTCCTAGTTGATTACATTTGATAAATTTTAACATGCGACATAATTAATTTCTCAATCATCAATGTCACATGGCAAATAAACCATTCTATATTAATTAAATATTTAATTAATTAATTAATCATTCTATATTAATTAAATATTTATTTAATTAATTAATCATTCCAAGTAAATCATTTTAATCAATTATCCTATTTATTTAATTAAATATCCTAGCATATTTAATTAATAAATCAATTTGCCATTATATCATTAGAAGGGGATTAATTTACAAAAAGGAATTAATTTGCAAAAAGAAATTAATTTGAAAAAAAGAATTAAATTTGGAAAAAGGAATCAAATGGAGATAAATTGAAAAAATCTCAGAAAAGCAATTAATGCAATTAAATCAATTAAATGTCAAAATTGAATAAAAATATGAAATAAATCAGTTTTTCTAATTTTATCTTAAATTTAGTTCAATTTCTTTTAAAGTTGAGAAAAGCAGCCAATCACATCAATTCACCTGGATTGTGCTTCCTCTTGGACAATCTCGGTCACTCATCATTAATCAATCTTGACTATTGGTCTCTCTCTAGATTTTCTATAAATTCAGGCTCTCATCTCTTAATTAGATTACCTTAGAGATTTATTGTTATTATGTCTTCTTTGCTCTAGGTCCATTCAGATTTTGTGCATTGAGAATATTACATCATATTATTGCATATTAGTTTAATCACGTTGGCTTAATATTCATCTAGCTTAATCCTGCATATTTTAATCTTTCATCCATTTAGCTCAATTTTATGCTTATATAGATTAAATCCTTCATCTTGGTGTAGTCTAGTCATTGGTATTGCTTAGACAAATAAGAGAGCAAGTCTATACTTGCATCTTTTAGAAGGCAATAGGTCAATTTTGTTATGGATTTTATATTCATGATTATATCTATCTAACCATGCATGCAATGATTTATTGAAGTGTTGTGTCTCATAGCTTGCAGATTACCACTTTTCACACACATTTTTGGCACCCACCGTGGGGCCTGAGAATTCAATTTTTTCGATCTTGCAATCATTTCTTTTTATTTCCAGATTTCGTCCGTACAGTCTCTCCAAATTGTCATACGAGTTTTTCTATCACATAGTACAAGTTCTGAGCTTTGTCGTATGGTTATGTGGTAAGTCGCATACGATAATATGCTTCTGTCATTTTTTTCAGTATTTACTCATCTAGTTTGCTAAGAATACTCATCTAGTTCTGGGAGAATTGTTGTATGAATTTCTGATTTTCTCGTTTTAGAAACATTATACTTTCTAGGGTTTTTCATAAATTGAATTTGATTTTACTGACACTAACCCTGATCTGTCTTCTGTTTGCCTGAGAGATTTTCTTTTCACAGCCTAACTGGTTTTTTGTAGAATGCTTGTCAAAGAATCTATCAATCAAACTTACGCTTGTCAAAGAATCCACTGGTAAAAAACAATATGACTACTGATGTGTTGTTTTTGTAGGTTGCTTAAGGAGAATCGACTGAACATTGTGTATTTTTTAATTTATTTCTAGGAATTTAAATTGTGATATGGTTAATGAACAAGTCTATTTTTTCGTATTTGGGAAGAGTCTAAAAGGTAGGAGAGTATGCTCTTGTCTGCACAGACAATCAGAAATCTAGACCCTTGAAGCTTGTCTAGTTTTGAGATTTGTGTTCATTTAGTAGGCATGTCACAGTGGGAAAAATTAATCACTTTTAAAGAACGACCCAACTGAGTACATCTAAACCCAAGCATTCCAACTCACTATAATAAATAAGCCTTTCGGGATTAAAGTCTTGGGGGACAGGATTATTTGAGTTTTCTCTTTGAGATATCTCATATCGGGCATTTTGTAGGGCTTCACGGTCTCAATCACGCTTATGTGACTACATCTTGTTTTGGTACCTTATCGGGCTATAGGCCTCAATCGCGCTTGTGCGACTTCAAGGGGTAATTTCGAATGGAAATCCTTACTAATAACTTTAAAATAGCAGCTACCCAGTTCACCTCCAAAAGGGGGATAATCTTTGTGCAAGAGAGATAGTAACTCTCCCAAGATACTTGCTATTTCATGCCCCCATTAGCATTTGGAGTCAGCTAATACAGTGTTGAGAATCCATTGTGTGAGACTCAGCGGTCGTATTTTGATTAGCTATTGAGTGTGTACCTGAGTTTGCAAGCAAAGGTTTTCTCTCTTAGTCAACTTCTTTATAATTAGTGTGTTGTGTTTGAAGTCACTTTAGATCTTGCATGTTTGTTGTGTTTTTGTCCTGGAAACTGAAACTCTAAAACTGGAAAACAATCAAAAACATCAAAAACTCAGTGGTCATGTTGGGACTGATTAAAATTGAGTCAAGTTTTGATGCCCATTTCAAATTTTTGCTTTGCATTTCCAAATGAGTCAGTTTGAATGGCCTAGTTAGCAAGGGGGTAAAATGGAGCCGGTTGATTTTCAGAGGGTAAGGCTCAGGATTCATGTCCTACACCTTTCATTTGGCCTATTCAGTGATGTGCAACTTTCAAAATTCAATTTGGATAAGTTTATGAGGTACCCATTTTGAGGGGTGAGTTGGAAGTGCATTTTAGGCACAAATGCAGATTTTATTGAGTAGCCTACTTTGAGTGATTATATCTTTTTCCCTATTGATCGTCATGGAGAAATTCAAAATGGATTCAATTGTATGCATTAATGTGAGTCAGCCTACCAAATTTTAGGTTTTTATGAATCCATTTGCTCAGTTTTTGAAGCTAAATCCATTTGCAGTTTGTGTGGTTTGACTAGTCCCTGTTTCGACAGCTAGTCGGAGCCCTGTTTCGCACAAGTGTAAAAGTTGCCTCAATAAGCGTCATGTCAGAATGTTTGTTCTGGGATAATGTTGGTATAAATGATGAGCTACGTTTAAAATTTCAAGCCTTTATCAATCCGTTTGATCGGTTTTCAAAAGGGTTCATTTAGCCATCATTTTTAGTTATCCGCACTTCCAGTGTTAGATCAGTTAATGTAGCCATTTTTGTGAGCGCACCGTTTGCATCCTGTCAGTTTGGTGATCGAACTGAGAATTCAAAGACTTAATATGTACTTTAAGGTACCTATGTTCCGAATTTGAGGACCTACGGAGGTGGTTTGATATTTTTGAGAAAGACATCATGTGTTACCAGGACATTGACTTCATCAGGTCCGCAGTGTCAACAAAGCCAGTTGGGCATTTTCAGAAATTAATATCTCTTCACTCGGGACTCGTCTTGAGAAACCGTTTGGTAGAAGTCATCCTTGTATATCAGAGTACACGCCTGTCAGACGGCGAGCTCCAGAAATGTGTTTTGACCACAGTGAAAATTACGTCTTCGCGATTAAATGCGAAAATTGTGGCGTAATCGCCTGAAGGTTGTAAAATGCAGATTAATGATCCGAAAATGATTTCGATCGTTCCCAGAGGTATGTTTGAGGTCCATGAAGATATTCTAGAGGCCAGTAGCTTGAAAATGAAATTTTTTTTAGTCGGACCCACTTTGAGGCCCGACCTGGCTCATGCCCGTGCATTAATTTCATGGCGAAGTGGTCTTAATTCAGAGTAATGTATATCAATGTCAGCTCAACTGTAATTCACCAGTAGGATGGAGAGAGGCGACTTCAGTGTACTTGTTGTTTATGGATTGATGGATATATATTTAAAATGAAAATGTATAAGCCATTTAAAAAAAAAAAGTGTTTGATGAACTAGATGTTGCTAGCCATTTTTCCAATGAGATGCCATATTGCCCAATAATGCATGGACTGATTTAGGCAGCCATTAAAAAACTCTCAGCAAATCCAATTGATGGATTAGAACCTTCAGCAAAGTGGTAAATGGGCAGCATAGTGAATAGTAAATGCAATTAAATTGCAATGTCTTCCCTCCAATGGCAGCATAGAAGTTGAAAGAGGGCATCATGAACTTTCTGGCAGATGAAAATTGCCATTCTTTCCTCTCATATACAGCAGCCCCATGGTGAAATTCCAAGCAAATGCCATTCTTAACTTCCCAACAAATGCCTTTGGCTGGTGTAAAGCCAAATTCCACAACCTTCCCAGCATTCTCCTTGCTGTGTGTGATGGTTGGGAGTGCAATTTAAAACTTTCCAAACAAATGCACATTAGCAGCCAATATCTTGCGTAGTGGAGTGGTGAGTGAAGAGGCAACATAAAACTTCTAAGCAAATGCTTTGGGCAGCTCCTCCTTCCAGAATGGGGCTTGTTGTGTAAAAGGGCATTGTAAATGTCAAAGCAATTTCATTTGGCAGTTTAATGCCAAATTCCTCCCATGTGACTGGTAAAGGAGCTTTCAACTAAAAAATAGCAGCAGTAGTTCCAATCAAATGAAATTAATAGAGTTGAATTCCCTACGTGATATGTGGAGAGGCATTAAAATAAACTTTTAAACAATGCAAATGGCAAATGTGAAATTATGTGTGGGATTTTTGAGGTCTCCCAGCAACTACATCCTTGTGCATGGTGGAGGAGAGGCAATATAAAACTTAGACCAAACTCAGAATTATTCTTCAGCAATTGTGGAGCATGGTTTTGGAAGATTTTGGGGGTTTTCAATTTTGAAGAAAACTCCAAATTGCAAGCTTCACGTGGTGCCTCCTTCACTCCCTCTGTGTGGCTGGTAAAAGGGTGGTTTGAACACCAACAGTAAATGCATTTAGTAGGAAAAATGTGGTAGACACCATTAAAACTCAAGAAAAAGCTTCAAAATGCACAGTCCCAGGCATAAGTACAATATCCCACATTGGCTGGGGAATGGAAAATTTTAATGTTTAAAAGCAAGGCTCCAAACAAATATAATGTCAAAGCCATAAAAGTCTTTTAACGGATGGTGCTCATGGGTGCCCAAGGTGGGCCCACACACGAGCACGGATCCTGAGGTGATGGAGGAGGTGACTGGGCGGTGACAGGTGGACCCACGCAGGCACGCTTCCTGAGGCAGACAGGCAAAATTTTGCAGAGGAAGGTCGGGTTAACGAGTGAGCAAGTTCGAGATGGATCAACAGTATGCGCTATTTCGCAAAAGGAAGATGCACACGAGTTACACCCTGCGAAGTTGCAAAAGCCAGGTGGCAGGTACAGTCAGATGTCCAGCAGGCGGGTCCCGGTGAGGTGGCAGTGACGTGGCACACAGTTGGCGCACAAGCAAGCAGCCCAGTGGCGGTGATGTGGCCGACAAGTGGCAAAAGATGAGGTGTCATCCCAGGTGGCGTCCGGTCAACCCCATCGACCAATCGGAGGCCGCCACGTGGCAAGGCGTCAGAGCACATCAGAGGCAAAAAATTAAAATTAAAATTAGTTAATGATATAGTTTAAACTATATTAAATAATTTAAAAATTTAAATGATGTCCACATTGGGGAATTAATTCACCCAGGAATGAGGAATCCGGTTAGGCAGTTAATTTTGACAAATGTGGGATATTTTGGAAGCAGTTTCCACAGGAACAAAATTCAGTTAGAGAGGAGACACTTGGCAATTCAGTTGCAGATTTGATTTGGTTCCCTCTCCTTTTTATTACCCATTCTTCTCAGTTGTAGGGGTTCCAGTTTTTGAGAGATTTCCTCCAAGGGAGAAATCCGAAATTGCGGGTTCCAGTGATGGCATCCTTTTATCAATGCAAATGACAGTGTGTCCGTCTATGTTTTCAGTGTTGTCTTTACTGTAGGTTTAGTTTTAGTTTGCAGGTTCACACATATGCAAGGCACGTATGAGTTTCCATGAAATTGTCTCCAAAATGTACTCAGATTCATATAATTTCATATTATCAAGGATAATTTGAGTTGTCTCGTTTAGATTCCTCTAAGAGTGTAATGTTGTCTTTTGGGTATTCTTCAAGGAAGGATTTAAATCCTAAAACCTAGCATTAATGATTTTGAATGCATATTGGATATCTACATATAAGTATGGTTTTGTGACAGAGCAGAGGATTGTATTAATGTAAGGCATTGATACATGAAAATTTAATGTTGAAAAGAACTTGCATCTAAGATTTCTCTTCTAGTTTTATGCATGACTCTGTGGCCTGGATAAGGCACTGGTCTCTTGTAATATTTAAAGGTTGTCAAAACACCATTTAAAAATCCAAAATCAGAATATCTTTTTATATTTTATGTTATGTGGAAGTGTCCCTCCATCTCATGATTCAAAATGTTGAGTTGCAAGTGTGGATCTAGCCCATCTGCAGTTATCTCTTAGTTTTTGAACCTTTTGAGATCCATCTACTTTTGATTGATGCAGTCTTGTGTGCAATAGGTCTAATTAAATGCATCAAAGGTATACCTGCCTAGGTTTTGCAGAGCCTGAAGAGTAGAAGGATTCATATCCTTCTCATGTTGTCCAAGCCCTGAGGTGTTTCATTGATTGAGATTGGCTATCTCATAGATAGATTTGCAGGTATACTTGGGTTATCACTTTTGGTGAACAACAGGTCAAAGCTTTGTCCTTGTCAAAAACTCGTCCCTATCTAGTCTTGTGTCGTACGGGTCTTCTACTTTGTTGTCCCGGTCTATGAGAATTATCGTGTGGTTAACATTATATTGTCATACGAGTCTTAACACCTAGAGTTTATCTTTGTCAGTTTGTCATACTACCTAGTGGGAATTATCATCTGGTTAACTGTTAACTGTCGTACGAGCCATCATCATCTTTAATAGTTTGTCATCTGAGAAGCATTAAATTGTCATGCAAAAATAGGCATCAACTCGTATGAATTTTCCCATTTTGTCGTCTGGAAGTCCTTAAATTTTTGTCTAATAATTAATCTTCTATTGTACAAGCCTCTGATTCTGTCAATCCAGAAACCTGTCTTTTTGTGTACTTTTCTAGATCTTTCATACTTGCCTAATTAGTCTACAGTGAGCATATATCTGGTCATTTTTCATCTTGAGCATAAACAATCTTGATAGTGTACCCATGTTGTTGTGTTACATGACTTTGTCGATTATATCTTAGCTAGTTCAATCAACCTCTCATCAATCTGATCAATCTGATATGCTTAGATCACATCTTATACAGGATAGATCATTCCTGAAACCAGACTTGGTCTTCATCTCCTCAATCATTACCTCGGTTAAAGTAATTGGGTCTTTACTTGATTAACTAAATGATATTTGTTTAATTAATTAAGTTCCCCTTTATCACTTTTACACTTAAGCTAACATTAGGTACATAATAATTAATTCTTTTATTAATTATTATGTGCAAGCCTAGGGTTTTCCCTTTTAGGATTTCTTGACCTATTAGAGGTTGAATTCTTTTCTTTTGTATTAATGATTCTATTACACATTTTTGTGAATATAGAGCTCTCCTCTTTTTGAGCATTTCCTATGTATTTAGTTTTTTTTGTGTTGCTTCCTTGCTTTTCCTTGTAACAGGGTTCTTCAGCTTGCAGAGATCATTTGGGCTCCTATGGTGTTGTATTTCTCAACTCTCACATGGTATCAGAGCTTCAGGTCTAGAGCTACCTGTTCTTGTTTTGAGTTCTTTTTGCATTGGAACAGATCTGGGGTTTCAGAAGTTTTTTATGTGCACCTAGGGATAGGTCTTTTTCTGAGCACTTTGGGCCTAAACGGACCTCACCATCGTGCTCAGAAGGCCCAAAAAACCCTATGGTCATATAAAACTTGATCATTTTTGACCCCTAAGCCTCTAGGGTATTTTTGTTTTGTACCAGGCCATACGGCCCTAGAACGCAGTTCGAGAAAAAAAAAATTTAAATCGCCTTTTTACGGCATGCAAGCCAAAATTTGATTTTTGGAAAAAAACTATAAAAAAAACATCTTTTTCCAAAATAGGCAAAGTTTTTTTTTAAAAATCAAAACAATTTTTTTTGGGGGTTTCCCCACGATACGCAGGGTACCGTGGGGCCCCCTGGCTCTACCGCCAGTCCTGTCAGGTCAGGCCTCGCCGGCCCTGACAGGGCGGGCCTCGCCTACCTCTTGCCACTACCAGCCTTCTCTGCTATCGTCGACCTTCTCTACTGCCACTGACCTTCTACTCTCACAACCTCAAATGAACAACTAGCTCCAATTTAATCTTGACTTTTGTATCACTCCTAGCTCTCAGTCACGTCGATTACAAATGCCTATTCAAACCAGAATCTCTCGTAAGACATTGCCAAAGGTAAGGGATAACATGTTTCATTGCAAGCTAATCCATTCTTTATAGAAGATCCCATCTTTGACAAACCTTCATCGTCAAGTATACCAATTTTTTATCAACCCTTATCTCCCACCATGTCTGGAGAAAGGCAAGAAAGAGAAGTTGTTAAACACAATACTCATGATAATATTAGCACCCATGCTATTGACATTGACTCCTCATCTAGCGAGTCTGAAACTTTTGAACCTACAAAAGTTGTTATCAATATTTGTCAAAAGGATAAGTATTTCCGAAAAATGATGAAAATTATCATGGCCAGAGAAAAAGAAGAGCATTTTGTAGAGTTGGAAAAACAAGGTGCTAAACTTCCATTGATTATAACATTGAAAGCCTTATCACTAAAGAAGAAGATACTCCATTAATGATGGTAAACAAACAATTGCAAGCATTGCAAACTGAAATCAATGAACTGAAAAACAAGGATAAATCATCCACAAAGTATTCTTTGGACACGATCTGCTCGTTCCCATTTGAAAAGAACTTTTACATGCCTCTATTTTCTTCACGAGTGGAAATTCCAAAGTTTGACAAATATGATGTTAACTCAGATCCTCAAGACCATGCCCAAGAATTATGTGCTTTATGTATGGATTTCATGCATGAACAAACATATCTCATGCGTCTCTTTCCAAGAAGTTTAGGAGGTCAAGATATGGAGTGGTTTTCAAGTCTGCCTGTGGGAATTAAATCTTTTGAGGAGATGGTTAATTTGTTTCTCCAACAATACTCCTATAACATTCATCATCCGGTCACAATGATCGATCTCTGTAATACCAAATAGAAGATAGGAGAACCTTATCTCACTTTCCTTCAACATTGGAGAAAGATGTTCTCTAGATATTAACGACCTATTCCTAATTATGAGAAGACGACATCTTTGTTAATAATCTAATTCTTGAGCCTAAATATAATATAGAAATTCACGTATACCCTTCATTCAACAAGATGGTGGATAGTGCTCTAAAAATGGAAGATGTGCTTGTAAGGAAAGGAGATATATCACTTTATAAAGAAACACATCAAAGCTCTAGTTCCAAAGAGAAGAACAAATACTGGAAATATGACAAAGATAATAACATAAATTTTGTTAATGATGGAATGGTTGATGTTGTCAAACCAAAATCAAAACCCGTAGTATTCAATCTGACTAGTGGCACACAAGCCCTCAAAGTAATTGAAAGCACTGCAGAAAACCTACCTAAGAAATCAAAAGAGTGGTTTAAGGAGAAGCCTTGGGTTTCAAAACCTAAACGTGATTTTACTCATTTGGGAGAATCCTATGAGTCATCTCTTAAAAATCTGTTGGCAAATGAACTGATCACATTGCCTGAATACTCCAAGCCATATGATCCTAAATTCAAACCCAAATGGTGGAGGAAAAATGAGTACTGTGAATATCATCCAAACAAGGGTCATACAACAAATAAGTGCATGAAACTCAAACATGAGATTCAAGACCTTATCGATGCTGGAAAAATTGTTGGAAATCATGCAACCAATGTTGATCACAAAGATTTCAAAGATCTCTTACCTTCTTATGAGCGGGGTGCCAAAATCAATTACACTTATGCCAACAATGATAATGTGATCAACATGCTTGAACCTTCCCAACCTGAATATTGCAATGTGATCATAGTCAGAGATAAACAAAACAAAATTTGAACTATGAATGTCATGACCCGCACTCAAAAAAAGATTACTCTCAAAGGAGCTAGCTCCTCCTCTCCTGATCAAACATCATCAAATCCATTGACAATTTCAAACCTACTTACTTCTTCAAACAAACAACTAGATATGATCATGGCTAAATCTAAACAGCTAGCATCATCATCATCTTCTGATTATAGCATTGTTGAACAATTAAAATGAACTACTGCTCAAATCTCCATTCTTGAATTGCTTAAAATCTCTTCTGCTCATAGGGAGATTCTAAACAAAGCTTTGCTCGTTACTAACATCCCTAAAGACTTAGATTTGGATCGGTTTCAATCTATGGTGGGTCACCTATCACCTCACTACCTTTCCTTCTCTAAAGAAGATGACAATTCCCTAAATCATCGACATAACCAGCCATTGCACATTGAAGCTATGATCCATAAACACCGAGTCAAGCGTGTTTTGATAGATGGAGGCATTGGGTTGAATATTTGTACCTACAATTTACTAATGTAGTTGGTATTTTCTGATAATGTCATTGATCCAACAAAGAAAATAACAATCAAAGCTTATGATGAAGAAGAAAGAACCTCTAAAGGTCTGGTACTATTACCGATCAGGGTGGGACCTATGGAAAGAGATGTTATTTTTCAGGTACTTGATCTTCCTCTATCCTACAACATCTTAGTGGGCAAACCATGGATTCATGAAATGCAAGTAGTGCCATCTACATACCATCAGTGCTTGAAATTTCCCTACAATGGAGTTGAAGTCAATGTTCCTGCTGATACAACCTATACCTGTAATGCTTTAAAACAAGGTGTTGATACCCTTGTTCCTCATAACAGAGAAGTCTCTGCAACTGAGAGTTTAGAAACTTTGATTAAAGACATAAGAAATTAAAAATCACAGGTACTAGCATGGATGGATACAAGATAGAACTTGCACTCCTAGTGATGTCTCTCCCTCCATCACCAAGACAGTCTAGAAAACCATCTAAGGCTATGAATCCACAAACTTCAATGACAAACGTCATCTATGATGGTATTTTTGTACAATCCTCTGCTTCCCTTGCAAATGAAATAGAAGAGGTCGTTGTTCTCAAATGGCTTTTCAAAGATGAGAGTGAAAATAGAGAAGGACAACACTAAGATATTTCCCTTGAACAATATGGTCCAGGCTATAAGATGATTCAATGCATGGGATATTCAAGTACCCGTCCTCTGTGAAAGTGCTAAGAAGGAATCATCGAACCTATCAAGATACAAACTAAGTCTACAAATGATAAAATTGGACTCGGATACCATCTAGAAGAGTCTTCAAATCAAAAAGACACTTCTCGTCAATAGCCTAAGTGGAGGAAAAAGATACTAAATCCAACATCACAAGAAGTAAATACTCGGCACACTCAGGAAGAGTATGAGAAAGAACAAGAAGAACTAGAAATCAAGAGAGAAGAAGTATCTTGTAATCAAGTTCCAAATGTATCAGTAGTAACACTACAACAAGTAGATATTCCAGAAGACATGAGAGAAGAGGTGGAAGGAATTAAAGACATGTTTGCACCACTAAACATTCCTGTCACATATACGAGAAGAATGCAAGAAGAGGATTCAGAAACAAACTCGAATGAGTATGAATGGGGTCCAGAGCCTCCATCAGATGCATCTACTGTAGGAAATCCTGAAGAACCTAAAGATATCATAGACGAAGCACAAGAGATAATATGCTTAAAGTTGCAACAAGAAATAGAAGAAATCAAACTAAAAAGACAAGAAGCTTATGACCAACAGCTGAAAGAAGGAAAAAAATAGGAAAATTCCTCACCTGTTGTATCTCCCTCCAATGAGATACAACAAATCAGATATGGGAATACAAATGAAGAACTGGAGACTAGACAAGCAGGACCGTTCATTAGTCTAGAGGAAGCTGAATGGGAAAGAAGACAGAGACTAACAGAGTCATCACGGCTATGTCAATAGGTATGTCAACTATAGGTGATCATTGAACCAGAACAAGAATGAACTTGTAGCATAAAAGATGTTGATATTGATACTATGCATGCTTTCACTAAGCCACTTGAAGAGGATCCAGATGCTTCATCTTCTGACTCTGATCACTCTGAAATAAGATCTATTTATGGCATTACCTATTCGACACCAAACTATGACTACTTTGTCATGAATGTCGAAACTTTGTCTAAAGAACCTGTTACTATTGAACCATAATATGTAGTCTAGTTTGAAGTAGAAGAAGGTGCTAGTAGTAGGTCTTCTGGGTTAGATCCTCTAAATGCTAACATAAACTTTGATAATCATGTTATAACTCTTCCTAGTCTTGAGATGCTTACGCAAGGTAGTCTTCTAGAACTCAACTTGTCGGTCTGATGTTGTGATGACAATACCATGAATTCCCTTGAACTTGCTGAATCTTTATCCTCGGTACATCTTGAGCTTATTGACTCTACTCTCCAAGATCAACCCTTGAACATCCCTTCCTTTGCCAATGACTATACATTAGCCTGTTATCTTAATGCAATCAAAAAAATGAACTCTTCCACTAGTGAACAAAGTGAGAAAATGACAGAAGCAGATGTCAAGTATCTTAGTCTCAAAAATAAAAAAAATAAAAAAGTGTTCTGATGGCAAAAACCACACTATGGCAGTGTCAAAATTGAAAATAGTAAAAATAAAAGACATACCTAATGGTGAAAACCTCTCTGAGGCACCTAAAGGTGAGATACTTGATATTTTTCCTGATCACTTTCAAGAGCGATCATCAGTGTTGATTGAACCTACACAGGCAATGAACATCGGAATAGAAGAAATGCAATATATAATACATGTAGCTCAATCCCTATTAGCAGAAGAACTGAATGAATTTGCTAATTTCTTCACAGAGAAAAAGATCAATTTTGCATGGACATATGTTGATACATTGGGTCTAGAACCTGACCTCATAATGCATCATCTTTCTATCTCTCCCAAAGTTAAACCTATCAAGAAAAATCTCTGAAAAATGCATCTTCATGTTGCATTACTTGTTAAGGTTGAGCTAGAAAAATTACTAAAAGATTGATTCATCAGGGCAATTGATTATGCTAAGTGGATATCTAATATTATTTATGTTTCCAAACCTGATAAATCAATATGTGTTTGCATAGATTTTAGAGATTTAAACAAAGCATGTCCAAAAGATGATTTTCCACTACCTAACATAGACATGATAGTAGACATGACTGCTGGCTATGAAATGTAATCTTTGATGGATGGTTTTTCCGGATACATTCAGATCAAAATTACACTTGAAGATCAAGAGAAAATAATGTTCACCTACACATGGGGAACTTTCTACTGGAATGTGATTCCCTTTGGCTTAAAGAATGCGGGTGCCACTTATCAAAGAGTTGTAACAACAATCTCTCATGATATGATACACAAAAACATGGAGGACTATGTCGAAGATACTCTACTCAAATCTATGAAAAGTTCAACACATCTCTCAGAACTGGATTCAATTTTAGACAGAATGGAAAAATTTAAACTCAGACTAAATCCTAAGAAATGTGCATTTGGAGTTACATCTAGCAAGCTCCTAGGACACATTGTTTCAGCAAAAGGAATTGAAGTGGATCCAGAAAAAGTTAAAGCTATAATGGAAACGCCACATCCAAACAATGTTAGTCAAATGAGAACTCTACAAGGGCAGCTCCGATTAATAAGACGCTTCATTTCTCAGCTAGCAGATAAGGCTCAACCATTCACAAAAGCATTATGGAAAGGAGTTACATACAACTAGGATGAAGATTGTGAACAACACCTAAAGCATATCAAGGAATATCTTTCTAATCCACCTATCTTAATGCCACCGATTCAAGACAAACCCTTGATTCTCTACATATCAGCTACTGATACATCACTGGGGGCACTTTTGGCTCAACAAGATGAGAATAAAAAGAAATAGATATATATTATATCAGTAGGACGTTGGTGTCCTATGAGATGAACTACACTATCATTAAGAAAGCTTGTCTGGCATTGGTTTTTGCATCACAAAAATTAAGACATTACATGCTAGCATATTCTATCAAACTGATGGCTAAGATTGATCCTCTGAAGTATATTCTAAGCAAGGAAACACTTACAGGAAGATTGGCTAAATGGGTTATGATACTCACAGAATTTGGCATTGAGTATGTAGAATGCAAAGCTATCAAAGGACAAGTCATTACAGATCAACTTGATGATGCTCTGCTTGAAGATAATAAATCTTTGCACATAGAATTTCCAGATGAATCCATAATGCATCTTACTCAATGATCCTGGAAAATGTTCTTTGATGGATATTTTACTCAACAAGGTTCTAGTGCTGAAATTCTTTTTATCACTCCTCAAAGATACTCAGTCCCAAAGGCGTACAAGATCCTATTTCCTTGTACAAACAATATTGCAGAATATGAAGCCTTGGTAAATGGAATCAAGCTAGCTATTTGATGAAAATTTGTTGAGTTATACATCTATGGTGACTCTAAGCTGATAATCAACCAAATCAATGATATATATCAAACTCAGGATGAAAAACTAATTCCCTATAAAAGAATGGTTCATGACTTCAATAAATACCTTACCTTTGTATCATTTCAATAGATTCTTATATCAGCAAACAGAGCAACAGATGCTATGGCTATATTAGCATCTATACCATAGCTACAAGAATTTGAGTTCTGCCATGAATTCCTGGTGGAAGAGCTTCATTTCCCTACTTATAATTCCCCTGAGTCCCATATGGTATGTTCTATCATTGGATGTGACTCATCTCGCTATAGCCATATCTACTCTTACTTATGTGACCAAATTATCCCTGATAACCTTACCCGTAATGAGAAAAGAAACTTGATTTGAAATGCTTCACGGTATGTCACCATCATTAATGACATGTATAGGCGAGGTTTAGCTAGTACTTTGTTTAGGTGTCTAGAACCTAAAGAGTCTCAACGTGCGTTATCTGAAGTCCATGAAGGTATTTGTGGATCTCACTCAAACAATCTAACTTTAGCTTAGAAATTGCTAAGGGCTGGCCACTATAGGCTAGATATGGAAAAAGATGCTATAAAATTTGCTAAAACTTGTGAGAAATGTCAGCTACATGGGAATCTCATACATTCTATAGCAAGAGAGTAAATACCTTTTTATCACACATTGGCCTTTTCAGCAATGGGTTATTGATCTCATCAGCCAAATCTATCCTACATCATCTAATGGACACAAGGTTGTCATCATTGCCACTGAGTACTTCATCAAGTGGGTTGAAGCGGTTCCACTAATCAAAGCAACCAAAAAATAGGTGGCTATGTTCATTCTTAACTATATCATCTGTAGGTATGGAATTCCTTCTTCAATTGTGACTGACAATGGAGAGAAGTTCAAAAACAAGGATCTAGATGAGCTCTGTGAAAAGTTCAAAATCAAACAACATTGGTCTTCTATACACTACCCTCAAGGTAATGGACAGGCTGAAGCATCTAACAAAAATTTGTTGACTATCTTGCAGAGAATGGTCAACAAATCTAGAAAGGATTGGCATCTGTAGCTCAACCCGACATTGTGGGCTTATCAAACAAGCATCATAACACCTACTATGGCTACACCTTTTTCTTTGGTGTATGGGACCAAAGTAGTATTGCTTATTCAAGTGGAAATTTCTTCTTTGAGAGTTTCTTTGCAAGGTCTTATTACTGATGAAGATCACAGAATATCTAGATTGCAAGAACTAGAATTGTTGGATGAGCGTCGGCAAGTGGTGTTTGATCATCTAAGAGCTTACCATAAGAGACTGTCTTAAGGTTATAACAAGAAAGTTTGACACAAAGAAATTCAGCTTGGTAACATTGTTTTGAGAGAAAATCCTAAAAATTAACAGTTTTGAGAATAAAAAGGGAAGTTTGAACCCAACTGGCTGGGTCCCTACATTGTTACTACACTCTTTGGCTTTAGTGCCTACCAACTCTCAACACCAGAATGAGAACAACTTCGTGAACTGATCAACACCATCCACTTGAAGAAATTCTACACTTAGCATTCTCTACTCCAGCAATCTGTACAGCTAAAAGGTCCTAAAACAAATTTTAAAAAATCATAAAAGGTCATGAAAAAATCTTAAAAATCATTAGAGAGAGAGAGAGAGAGAGAGAGAGAATATTTGCCAAGAAGGTGAAAACCAACTAAACAGATGCCTCTTGTACTAAAGTGCTCCATCTATCAATGCAAATTTGGCATTTCCTATTTTATTTCCCACATTCCTGCTTCTTTTCTTTAGCTTATACATATCTTTCAGTCGCTTTTGTGACACACTAGTTCTTCTTAGAACTGTCTTGGCTTGAAACTGATCAACATCCTAGTCTTAGGGTGATTGATTGATCAATCTAAATGTCCTAAGCATTTTAACCAAGTCCGTTTTCTATCGGTAGTACCAGGTCATCCAATCTGAGTCAGTTACTCGTCTCCAAACTACTGCAGAGTTTTACCACTGAGTGAACAAGCAAAACAAGAACAATGAAAACAATCACTAAAACTGTTTGAGATTTGATTGAAAATTTCTTTGTGTGTTGTCTTTTAAATTGGTTTTCAATTATTATTCCCTCTGAGTAACTCAAGGAAGTCTATCTTGACTAAGAGGAGCAAGGACTGGGGGCATAATACTTTTCTTTGTTTTCTGCTTGTAGGAGTGATTCCAATGATTTGGAAACATCTCATAAGATGGGTGTCTGTGATAAGTGCCTTCACATCAAGGTGAAATCACCACACACACCTCGACTCCATTTATTTGTATGCTACAGGGAGGTTGGAATCATTTCCTTGTCTGTTTTGAGTAAATTTATTTATCATGTGATTTGGATACATGCTTAATTTGTCCTAGGATATGAATGATACAAGGGTCATTCTAGACAAGATAATTAGTACTGCATATAAAAAAGGAAGGAACTCTACTTTGTCATGTGTGTTTGCATGCAAGCAACATTCTGGTCATCCTGATTATTTGTGCCTTGGTGCTTAACTTTATTCCTACATTTCCACTCAGTGATGATAAAAAGCAAATTAAAATCCAGTGACTCAGTCCTAGTTTGCATGCATGTCCTAGTTTGCATACACAAGCATATCATATAGATCCATAAGCCTATTACACATTCATTTGCATTCATACTATTGTATGAAAAATAAAATAAATAAAAATTTGCATTATTAGATCATCATTTTCATTCATCAAATCATTTATTTACATATGAAAAAGAAACAAAAACATCCATATTCATTTGCATTACATACATACATACATACTGATAAGAAATGTATTCATATAAAACAAAATCATATAGAAAGACATCTCATAGATCATCTCACAGCAATAACACAAGTACAATAAGATCAAATCACAGACTCATTTATATCTCATCAATGTCAAAGGGTACAAATGATATAAAATGTCATAAATAATGTCAATCAGGGCAAGAATCGTATAAACTACAAAAATAGGGTATACAAAAAAATGGCAGAGAACATCAAAATCTAGCTATGGCCCTCTCCCTCATCACCTGATGGAGGAGGTGGTGCCTGCTGAACATAAACCTATCTGGGTGCCTGTGCTCCCTCAGATCGAGCCATGTACTGGGAATATGGCACCACCTGTCTGTCTGTCAGCACTGCTACACTATAAGCTGCTACATAATATGCTTCTTGGCTAGACTGGTGAAGGACCTCATGCTAAGAAGCAGCTATCTCTGCTCTCAATCTTTGAATCTCCTAGTCCCACTCTATCCTCAAGCTCTGTAGTTGTCACTCACACTCTGTGATTTATGCATGTACAATTACCACCTATGTATGTAATCCTCGCACTCTACCCCTCAAAGTATGGATGATATATGTAGGTGTCTGGCCTCCTCACCTCCGCCACCCTGCTCCTCTCTCCTCTACCTTACCTGTCTAGGAGCATCCTCACCACCAAGACCTGCTGTCTCACCCATCTCAACATCTACTATGACCTCTCCTCCCCTATCACCACCTGCATCTCCACCAACTACTCCTAATGACCCTCCCCCTCCCCTCTGTCGTTGGCGTCCTGCTACGGGTGCTCTGCTTCTACTCACACCCGGATCTCCTCCACCCCTCCTAAGTGTCACCACTCTCTGATCTTAGTCTGGCACATCGTCACCCTCATCTATATGAGGAGCATTTTCTCTTGAATCTATGAATCGAGGAAAGGGATGTCCCTAAAACCAATCTCTATACTGGGGCAATACTCCCACATCTGCAACATCCTCAAGGTACTCCCATCTCTGCGGTTATAAACCCGCTAACTCCTATATAGCCAAGGCATATGACAGTATAGGCCCCCATCCTCATCTCTCCTCATCAGCAAATCTAGCATAAGTTGTAAGCTCCTGGGAGATACTCTCTGCCCTCCCATACTGCCTCAAAACCCTACTAACTACAAACTGCTCAATAATAACTGAAGATCTACCCAAAAGTGGCCACGTCATTGTAATGGTGGGAAAATGGTGAATGATAAATCAAGAACAAAACTACCCTTTCCCTCAAAGAGATGAGAATTTTGCTATTGACTACCATTCAAGCACTTTTCACCATTACATTAGAAAGGGGAGAGGACAATTCACTAGACTCAATCTCTCCACACAAAGATGGTAGATTGAATTCTAAATGAATTGGGTATGCTAAGTTGATCCCCTCTTTCTTGTTTAAAATGGAAAGGAAGTTGATTGAATTATCTAGTACAAAAGTGACAAAAAATTGAGTATAACTTGAGATCAGAGTATGGGATGAAGTTGTGCACCTGGATCTAGCAATAAAATGTTGAGACAAAGTCGCCCTATGAATTTGAGGAAAAGTTTCTCGGACCATGGCAGGAATGTACACGGTCCTCCAAAAAATATGCAAAATGAAAAGGATTTTTCTGCCTCTCCAAATGGAGCCCGAATCCAAAAGTACAGCTGGGCACCTACAACCTACACATAGAAGAGAGAGGGAAATAGGTTGGGATTGGGGGTTTTCCTTTAGGTCAAACCCCAATTTTGGAATTAACCAAGTAATGAAAGAAAGTACTTGCAAGTAGATGTAAATGAAAGACTGAATTGTAAATCACCTCAAGGGAGGTTGTAGTAGCAATGTTGATAGAAGTGCTTGTGTGGAATTCAATTTTGGATTCAATCTCCTCTTCAATGGTTGAATCCTTGACTTGAATGCAACAACTAGCCTTGAAGGGAGACTTGAGAATGCTCAATGCTGGAAAAGAATGCTTGAATTCTCTTGAATGCTTGATCACTTGTACAACTTGAATCTCTCTAACTTTGACCCATCCAACTTATGAAAATGAGAGGACAAATTCCCCTTAAATACATGTTAGTGGATCTGAATTTCCTCACGGGTCGACATCGGGGAAGTTTCCCACCCGAGGCACAACCAACAATGCAACCCTAGGAAGGGTCCTGCCCCAAAATAGGGCAGGGATAGGGGCACCATGCCCCTATCCTAGGAGGACAAGGGTGCCACACCCTTGTCCAAGGGGGGACAGTGGTGCCACACCCCTTTCCTACCCATTTCTCCAGGGTAGAGTGTGGATGGGGTGATGCAGAGACCAAGGAAGAAGTTATTTCTGCAAGCCGAGCAATCTCCGGTCTCTGATCAGGTAAGAGGATTCGAGGTTGCATGCATGAGGACCCTAATACAATTGAAAATTGCTAGGGTCAGAATTTTATGACACTACAGTCATAAACATATCTCTTTTTTGTCTCCTCCAATCATCCCACTTCTCTAGACCCCTATATGGTCTTCAGACTACTGCTATCAGGTCATCTAATTGTCTCCTCCAAAAATTAGTCTTGCCTAGGCAGGGCTGTGTGATATAACCAGAATATCTATATACAATAGGCTGGCCATCCTACCATGCATCATCCACAATAGGTCTACAAACTAGGATGTTCTCCCAGGCCCAAATCTACAAAACTAGAACACATGCCACCATGCTCTTCGCCCCTCTATAGGAAATCTCATGCATCTCATGGTACATATGCACTAGTAAGCATGAACCCCAACCTAATCTAACTAGATGAGTAAACAATCTCTCTAGCATCCTACACCATCCACATAAGAATCCTTGTTGTCCCCTATCAGGCATCACGAAGCAGCCAATAATGCTAGCCAAAACGCAAGCAAGAGGGAACTGTGCTCCATACCTACTCAACAGATCATCCCAAGTGATAGACCAATCCAAGATAGTATCATCATGAAATATGCATCTTAGTGCCTCAATGCCTTATCGTGGAGTCACATCATAATCAACCTTATCTCCAGCAAATGGTATCCTCAAAATCCTGTATACATCCTCAGGAGTGATCGTTATCTCCCTAGTCCACAGGTGGAATGTGTTATGCCTGCTATGAAATTGCTCAACTATCGCAGTCAACAATTTGTTATTTACACGGATAGTAGGCATTTGAAGCAAATATCAGAATCCACACAACCCAATGTGATCTCTTTGCTCGTCTGATAAGTCTCACACTAATCTTATAATAGGTGGATATGTGCATCTAAATTGAATATCAGCAATTGAACCTAAAAAATTGAACACAAAATCATCAGTACGCAATACATATTAAGTTAGAAAGGTGTACAAAGTGCTCACAAATTCAACTTATGCATCATGGAAATAAAAAATTCATGTTTATGCCTTCAAAAATATACACTATTTCCCATACGAGTTTTCACAGTAGGGCAACAACTCATACGAGTAAATTATCACATACGAGTTTCTATTCCACATAAGACAACAAAATGGTTACTGAAGAACACCCTCATACGATTCAAGGGTATACACCATACGACAAATCTAATGACTTAATACAAGAAAAGAAAATTAGGCAGTTATGTGTACGACAAACCCTAGTTGGCCATACGATGAAACGACAAGGAACGAACTAAAACAAAACTAAGAATGAAAAATTCAACAAAAATTCACAAAATAAGAAATTAAAGAGGCTCAAGGTCAATCAGTTACTACTGCTAGGTAGTTTCACGGTTGATTATGTCATCTCTGGCACTCGAATCGGTGATCTAGAATGGGAATTGCCATTTTGCTCCAGACAAGGTTTTTGAAATTTTGAACTTTGAGATGTAAAAATGAATTGAAAATGACCCCTTCAACCCTTATATAGGTGAAACCCTAATTTTTAAACTTGCTCCAATTGACACAAAATTTGTACTCTTAGCTAAATCAACCGCCCTGAGTCCATTTTCAGGATCGAAATTGAAATCTAACATCAATTTTCTAGTCAAATTTTCACAACATTGACCACATGGCACTTTCATCTTTGCGTCACTCTTCACATCACTTTGAACTCAAATCTTTTCCAAATCAATTTAATTCTCCAATTAATCGTCATGCTCAGATTATCATCGATGTATCATTTTATTAAATAAAATTGTCTAAAATCACTACGATCTCGCTATCTTTCGATTTCACTCCCGAGGGGGCATACTCATGATGTCAACATTATCACTGATTACATCATCAAAAAGTTGAGAAATTTTTCAAATCTTCATCTAAAGTCGAGCATATAATCTTTTCAATCAAAGATTAATCGAACTTCAGTCACTCTCTAGGGGCATATCAAGTTTGTCCTCATCTGAATCAAACTTCAAATCAGTGTTCAGTTTCATCACATCAAATCAAGCTGGACATTTTGTTTCGCTGATCTATTCTTGTTCAATCAAGTTTGGAATCGGTTTTATCTCTTCGCTCAACCAGTTCTAGTTCAATCAAGTTCTAGATCAATGCTCGTTTCTTGATCCATCAAGTTCAAGATCAGTATCTCGCTCTTCATCGGTCCTAGTTCAATCAAGTTCAGGATCGGTATTTCTTTGATCAATTTGTTCAGTTTCATCACTTCAAATCAAGATGAACATCTCGCTCTTCATCGCTTTGTGATCCGTCAAGTTCAGAATTGATATCTCTTCGACATCAACTATTCTTTGAATCAATGCGTTGCTCGCACATCAATTCAAAGAGGGGCAAATTTAATACCCTAAAAATGGTCACCTAAACCATGGGCCCCTAATCTCGGCTTTATCACCAAGGTCCTAACCAAAGGCAATTAAATTAATCTTGAGCACCTAATTAATCAATATCTCAATTATCAATGTCACATGGCAAATAAATCATTCTATATTAATTAAATATTTATTTAATTAATTAATCATTCCAAGTAAATCATTTTAATCAATTATCCTATTTATTTAATTAAATATTCTACCATATTTAAATAATAAATCAATTTGCCATTAAATCATTAAAAAGGAATTAATTTGCAAAAAGAAATTAATTTGAAAAAAAGAATTAAATTTGGAAAAAGGAATCAAATGAAGATAAATTGAAAAAATCTAAGAAAATCAATTAAATCAATTAAATATCAAAATTGAATAAAAATATGAAATAAATCAGTGGATATTTAATTAATAAATCAATTTGCCATTAAATCATTAAAAAGGAATTAATTTGCAAAAAGATATTAATTTGCAAAAAGATATTAATTTGAAAAAAAGAATTAAATTTGGAAAAAGGAATCAAATGGAGATAAATTGAAAAAATCTCAGAAAAGCAATTAAAGCAATTAAATCAATTAAATCAATTAAATATCAAAATTGAATAAAAAATATGAAATAAATCAATTTTCTGATTTTATCTTAAATTAAGTTCAATTTCCTTTAAAGCTGAGAAAAGCAATCAATCACATAAATTCACCTAGATTGTGCTTCCTCTTGGAGAATCTCGACCGCTCATCATTAATCAATCTTGACCCTTGGTCTCTCTCTAGATTTTCTATAAATTCAGGCTCTCATCTCTTAATCAAATTACCCTAGAGATTTATTGTTATTATGTCATTTTTGCTCTAGGTTCATTGAGATTTTGTGCATTGAGAATATTACATCATAGTTGATTGCATATTAGTTTAATCATGTTAGCTTAATATTCATCTAGCTTAATCCTGCATATTTTAATCCATTTAGCTCAATTTTGTGCGCATATATAGATTAAATCCATCATCTTGGTGTAGTCTAGTCACTGGTATTGCTTAAACAAATCTGAGAGCAAGTCTATACTCGCATACTTTAGAAGGCAATAGGTCGATTTTGTTAAGGTTTCTATTTTCATGATTACATTTGTCTAACCATGCATGCAATGATTGATTGAAGCGTTGTGTCTTACAACTTGCATATTACCTCTTTTCACACACACACACACTCAATAGTCACTGCAACCATAGTCTCTAGGCTGGCAGTCAACCCCGACAGTCTCCTGGTCAGCGGTCTGTTAACCGCAGTCGGCTGCCCACCGCCTGGCTGCCCCACCGCTGTCACCACAATGTCGCCTAACCACCACAGCTCTGCCTAGCCGCCACTGCCACCTGGCCCACCTACCACCTCCACCCAGTCACCACTCTTAGCTCCTCTTCGGATGTTTTTTGATAGGGGGGTCTTTATTTTGCCATAACTTGGGCAAACGGAGTCAGATTTTGGAAAATTAATAGGCACCGAAAAGCTTGCTTTGAGCTCTTTTCAGATCAGGAGGTGAGATTTGTATAGTTTTCCATTTTGTACCTATTTTTTTCCATCAAAGTTAGAGATTTGTTCTACACTCCAGGAGCCATAACTTGGGCAAACAGACTCCTTTTTCAGAAAAAGAATAGGCATCGGAAAGGTCTTGGAGAGCCCTATTTAGATTTGGGGCTCATTGTTTTAGTAATTTTACTAGGTATAGGTACAGGTACACATGGAAGACTCTTATGTTGAGCTTCTTACATCACCGAACTATCACCTCCAGAAAGCTCGTATGATGAGGCTTCTCAGATCAAAAGGGTTGTGGTCCTATTTGGATAAGGTTCAACCTTAGTTGCAACATCCTTTTGAGATTATTCACCATAGGAATAAGATGGATGAGGCTATGGTTGTCATCTCCTTACATGTTTCAGATAACTTAATTTTTCACCTTGATGGTTTGCTTGCTCCTCGGGCTATGTGGTCCAAATTTGATGATCTCTTTGGTACCATCAATGAGTTCAGAGAATTTCAAATTGAGGCAGAACTCTCTTCCTTGTTACTTGAGTCTTGTCCTCACATTGAGGACTCTCTGAAAAAGTTTAAAACCACCAAATCTATCCTCCATAGTTGTGGTAAAAATAAGGCAGACACAGAGTGTATCTACCTGATTCTCTCTAAGCTTTGAGGTCCCTATCAAATATTTGCTTCAATAATTTATTCTACTATGGATTCCTTGGGTACACGCTTCACCATGCCTATATTTGATGTGTTATGTGATTGCTTGACTCTTGAGCAAGCTCACCTATCTCAGTTGAACACTCTCACAAAATCAAAGAACAAAGCATTGCTTGCATAGATATCTAAAGAGAACAAGAAGCAGAAACCAAAGCCTAAGAATGATTCAACTAGCAGTGAGAGTCCCTCCAAGCCACCACCTAAGTCTGATTCTTAACCAAAGTCCTATCCCAAACAGGAAAAATCTTCTAAGTTTGGTGATTCTTCCTCCAGGAATAAGACGGAAACAGATGAACTTTGCAGTTTCTGTGGCAAGGAAGGACATCCAGTTTCCCGATGTTGGAAATGATTAGAGGATTTGGAGGAAGCCATGCAACAGCAACATATTTCTTCTCCTCAGCCTCCTTCTTCCTCTTCTATAGGGAAAGGACATGCTCTTTCTACATGAGCTATTACTTCTGCATCCACTTGGATTATTGATTCAGGGGCTTCTCATCACATGACACACTCTCAATAGCTTGTTATCTCACTTTCTCATAGTGATACTTTACAGATTGTAGTTGGTGACTCGGCACAACTTTCAGTTTTAGGTTCAAGTATTGTTCCATTGACTGGTGGTTGTATTCATAATGTTCTTCTGGTTCTTGGCATTTCGACAAACCTCCTCTTTGTTTATCAGATTTTTCATTTTGGCTTTGGTAAAACAGTTGAGTTCTCACCACATGATGTGGTTATTAGAGAGCTCCATGATCCTGATTTGGTTGTGGCTACTGGCAATGTTGATCCTGATTCTCGGTTATATAGGTTTGATGGATTTGAGAGTCCATATGGTGCAGGTGTTTCTCTTGTAGCACATGCAGATTCAGTGAGTAGACTTTGGCATGAGCGTTTTGACCATCTCAATTATAGATACTTACAACAAATGAGAACACAAGCACTTGTGATTGGGCTCCCTCATATATCTTGTATTGATGGTGTATGTCAAGGTTGTGCACTTGGCAAGCATCATCAGGATCCTTTTCCTACAAGTAAAGACACACGTGTTAAGGCACCCTTGGATTTGGTACCCAGTGATCTTATGTCATTTCCGACTCCATCTTTTCAGGGTCCAAGTATGTGCTCACATTAATTGATGACTTCTCCAGACGTACATGGGTGTACTTTCTTAACTACAATTCTGATGTCTTTGATTCATTTCAAGTCTTTAAGACATTTGTAGAGAAGTAGTCTGGTATTTCTATCTGAAGGATATGCACAGATAATGGGAGAGAATATGTGAATCAGGCTTTTACAGATTTCTGCACAGAGCATGGTTTGCAGCATCCGTTATTAGTTCCTCACACTCCTTAGTAGAATGGTGTTGCTGAGAGAAAGAACATAACACTATGGGAGATGGCCAATTGTATTCTTCAGTCATGTTCTATGCAGCCTACTTTTTGGGCTGAAAAAGTTAATTGTGACACTTATATTCATAATCGGATGCCTCATAAGGCATTGCACCAGATGACTCCTAAGGAGGCTTGGTCTCATGTCAAGCCTGATGTTTCATCATTTCAAGTTTTTTGTAGTGACGCTTGGGTATTTATTCCAGATGCTCAGAGGAAAGCCATGGATAGGATGAGTTGACCACTCATATTTCTTGGCTATTGTGAGAATGTTAAGGCGTACAAGTTGTTTGATCCTGATTCTTGAGAGGTCTTGTTTACGCAGGATGTCCAGTTTGATGAGTGCCTTCCTGAAATGGATTCTCCATCACCAGCTTCTCCCTCACTACCTCCTCTCTCTTCATCTTTTAAGGATTCCTTATTCCTTGAGGATGATGTAGATGATGGTCTGCCATCTCCACCACCACCACCCACAACTCAGCCTTTGCCCAAGTGGGCCTGCTTTACAGTTGATGTCGTTGGTTCTACAATAGGTGATCCTTCAGACTCTCATTGTACTCATGCATAGACATCTAGTTCTAGTCTTCTGAGTCATGCTATTTTGGATGATCCTCTAAAAATTTTCAGAGGCAACAGGTCACCCAAAGTGGGATATAGCAATGGATGAGGAGTATTCTTCTTTGATGCAGAATCATACTTGGGATCTTTGTACTCTTCTGAAAGGAAGAAAGTTGGTTCGGTGCAAGTGGGTATATTGTATAAAGTATGTTGTCGATGGTTTTATTAATAAGTATAAGGCTTGTCTTGTTATGAAGGGGTTTTCTCAGGTGGATGGTATTGATTACTCCGATATCTTTTCTCATGTTGCCAAGATGAATTCTATTCACTTTGTACTTTCACTTGCAGCTTCCTAGGGATGGAAAAAAAATTAGATGGATGTGAAGAGTGCCTTCTTGCATGGAGACCTTCATGAGGAGATCTATATGGACCAACTTCAGGGATTTGTGCAGGATTCCTATTTGGTTTGCAGACTTCAGCGTTCATTATACGGTCAAGAATAGTCCCCTCAGGTCTGGTATGAGAAGATGGACTCTTTCTTTCTCTCCACACTCTTCACACATTATCATTCTGATCCCACAGTTTATATTCTATGTCACGGGGATGATATAGTTATCCTTGTGCTATATGTTGATGATCTCATCATTATCAGTAGCTCATCCTCCTTGATTTGGGATATTCAGAGAGCTTTGATGGAGTAGTTTTAGATGACAGATCTTGGCCTTCTGCACTATTTTTTGGGCCTACAGGTTATTCAGTCTTCCGATGGCATTTCCATACTTTAGTAGAAGTATGCCCTTGATATGCTTCATTGATTTGACATGCTTGCTTGCAAGCCTGCACCCTCACCATTTTAGTCAAGTGTTGTTTTGTCTACCACTTGTTCTACACCTTCTGTGGATCCTACCTTATACAGATAGTTGGTTGGCAGTTTGTTGTACCTAACACATACATGCCCGGATCTATCCTTTATGGTCGGTCTTGTCTCAAGGTTCTCCCATGATCCCCATGAGAGTCATTAGCAAGCTACCAAATGTATTTTGAGGCAAATTCTGGGCACTACACAGTTTGGCATTCACTATACTTTAGGATCCCCTCACATTGTTGTCTTCACTGACTCAGATTGGGCTAGTGATGCTCATGATCGAAAGTCTACTTCTGGCTTTGTTTTTTGTCTTGGTTTTGGCCCTATTACATGGTCTTGCAAGAAGCAGTCTGCTATTGCTTTATTATCTACAGAGGCTAAGTACCGAGCAACGGTGTTAGCTAATCAGGAGGTTTTATGGCTTCGATAGTTGATGACTGAGTTTGGGTTTCCTCCTGATACTCCCACTATTCTTTGGTGTGACAATCAGAGTTTCATTCACATTTTCCACAACCCAATGGAGCACCAGAGGACTAAACACATTGAGCTTCACATGTACTTCATCAGATAGTTGATTCAGGATGGCTTTCTCATCTTGGAGTACATTCCTATAGAGGAGCAGGTTGCTAACATCTTCACTAAACCTTTTGCATCTCCACGCTACCTTCAGTTGTGCTCTATGCTTGGGGTGAAGGAATTTGTCCTTGGGGGGTCTCATTGAGGCCTTCCTTCCTTCATGTTTTTTTTTAGCAAGCTTTCCCATCTCTTTTTGGAGTAGAGTTTTTTCCCACATGGCTTTCTCTATTTCTTCGTTTTATAGTCTTCTTGTGTTTATTCATAGTGCAACACATTTTCATCATTGAGCCTTATTATGTAACAATTAAGCTTTGTACATCAGGGTATGAAGAACCAAGATGTAAAGATATCTCATTGCAAAGAAACAAACACATAGCAGACAAGGAGTGAACCCTCCATTCTAGGAATAACAATAGGGGTTGAGGTATGTGTGGTAGTCACAAGCATAGTTATCCTTCATGGGAAACTTGCCAAATGAACGTACCAATCACAGACACCCACTGGAACTGTTTCCCCAGAACTTCATTGGTTCACACCCAAAAAAAATAGAAAACAAAGAAAAGGATCATGCCGATCACGACTCCTCTAGTCACTTTTGGATATCCTTGAGTAGCTAGAAACATGATATTCACCAATTGATAAAAGATAAAACCAACTAGAATAAAATGCAGCAGCCATATTGATTTGTGTCTTTGTGTGATTGTTTGATGTGATATTGATAACATCTGGTTTCAGAAAGTTGTGGACTCTGTTTAAGACTTATTTGTCTAGTTTCGAGTGTATCCTCTTCTATTTAAGACAAGATAATGATCACGTTGATATGGATAGTTTATACAATTGATAAGACTTATTCAATTTGATTGTAGATGTTTGGTTTAAGATAGTTATATCCTTTGTGAACTTCATGTGAAGTGTTTGTTGGATGGCTGCTAGGATATTTGATTCTTGCGAGACATGTTATTGCAAGTTTTTGATGTTTTTTGATTTTTAGTTTGTTTTCAAAGAGATTTTCGATGTTTAGGGTTTTGGGTATTTTGTGGATTGATATTTTGATTTTTTTTTTGTTTTGCCCCTTTTCTGGCAATTGCAGTGGATTTTAGCAATTCGAGAGATTTTGATAGCAATTGCGTGGGATTTTAACATCAATTGCAGATAAATATTAGCAATTGCGTGGGATTTTTTTTAATAAAGGGGTAAAAACTTTATTGAAAATCAGAATCAAGAATTACAAGAGAACCAGAGCCACAAAGCCCTAGAAAGGAACCACAAGCCCAACCAAAGATCAACCAGCTTCATAAGTATCCATGTCCTCAGCAAAGATCTTCTGCAAGTCCTGACAGTAATCCAGGGAGAGATGCTCCCAACCTTGAACTTTCCAATCATTACCATGTTCTGAGGCCCACTTAACCAAACAATCAGTTGCTCTATTTCATTCACGAGGAATGTGGATGAAAGACACCTTCTCCATCATAGTACTAATTTGTAGAATCTGGTGAATAATCCCTGCCAGCTACCAATGAATCCCACTCACCTTCTTCTTAATCAATAGGTTAACAATAATTTGTGAATCTGATTTGCAGATAACCTTTCACCATCCCAACTCCAAGGTGTGCTCTAAGGCATAGAAAATTGCTAATCCCTCCATAAAGTTATTAGACTGTCACCCTTTATGCACCAAAAAGAAGAAAACCACCTCCCCCATATGATCCCTACCAACACCACCAACCCTAGTAGGGCCCGGATTACCCCTAGAGAAGTCATCGGTGTTAATCTTGATAAACTCATCCTGAGGGGGCATCCACCTTCCCACCCTTTGAACCTTCTTCATAGCACGTCTACCTCTCCCGACACAAGCTAAGATGGGAGACATATCCTACAAACCTAACCTACTTACAATATCTGCCTCACCTCTATCCAGAGGAAAATTCACCTCACATTTAGCTTCCATTGTCTCCTGAATCATAACAATGATTCTATTCCACACTTGTTGAACTAACAATATGACCTCCCTAAAGATCCTCCTATTCCTCTCAAGCCAAATCTGCCATAGTATGAAAATGGGCCTAATATACCAAACAGTCTAGAGAAAGGAGGACAAAATAGGAGGTCTACCCAAACTGCTCCAAAACTCCACCAGAGAATCTGCATGAATACAAGGATGCTTCCACACCCCCGACCAGTAATGCCAAATATGCAGCGAGAAAGGGCATCTGAAGAATATGTGTGAGGAATATTCCTCCCCATTACCACACAAAACACTGATGAAAGGCCCCAAGAATCCCCGCTTGCGAATATTGTCCTAAGTTAGGCATCTATTCAAAGCCAAAGTCCAAGCGAAAAAGTTACACTTTGGCCAAGAAACATTATTCCACACATGTTTCCACTAGTGCACCTTCCTTCCCTCCAATCTACGGGACAACAGCTCCTGGTACCCACTAGCCACAGTAAAGATGCCCTTAGGATTCAGAGACCAGGCAATTCCATCCCTACCCTTGAGGGAACTATAGTGTCTACTCACCAAAATGCCATGCAACTCAGCATACTCTTCATCCATCCCAACAAATGACCACTCATTAGGAGCCTTCCACCGTTCCAACTCCAATCGCCCACATCTATAAATAGCCTTGAAGTCGCTCACCCTAGACCACCCTACCTTTAGGAACCTCTAGAAAAGATTCCCAAGGTTAGGAAACTGATCAAGGATTGGGGGGTATCCATCCCAAGAGTCATACCAGAAAAGGACCTCTTCCCCCCTCTTATATATCCAAAAAAGTCCTTCCTTTATAAGAGAAGCCCCCTTCTTGAGAGTACTCCAAATCATTGATCCTTTTCCATCAAGCAGGTATCTTGGGATTTCCTCCTTTGGGATCCTCTACATATATTTGTAGACAAAAATCCTAGCCCAGCCTCGATCCTGTTAAACACACCACCTCCAATACAATTTAACCGCCAAGGCCTCCCCAAATAAATAGACTACCTTAAGCCAAGCCCACCCAACTATTTCGGGCTACACACCAAGTCCCAATTGACTAGACACCATTTGTATGAGGACAGATTACCTACCCATAAGAATTGCCTTGCCAAAGAGTCCAATCCCTTCAAGAACCATTTAGGGGCCACTTGTAGCATACACCAATAAATCGAAAGAGCCTGAACCACCGACTAGATCAATTGAACCCTCCCAACAAAGGATAACCATCTGTGTGTCCAATTTTCAACCGTCATGCAAATTTTGTCCAAGATACCTTGCCACAAATCCATGGGAGGATTACTAGGAGAGATAGGAATACCCAGGTAAGTCAAAGGAAGAGAACCAACTTGGAATCTCAAGATATGAGCAATCCTCCTTTGAATAGTTCTAGGTGTGTTGAAGAAGAGGATGGAAGATTTATCCTCATTGATCAATGAGCCCAAAGTCGCAAGATAAACATCCAAAACTTTACGCAGATTAGTAGTTTCTTTGGTCTGAGCTAATCCCATCAAGGTCATGTCATCAACAAACTGCAATTGAGACTTCAGTTGCAAGTCATTACCCCAACTCAAACCCTGAATAATACCCAAACCCACATTATGCTTAATCAGCCTCCCTAGACCCTCAGCCAAAAGAATGAATAAGTAAGGGGAGAGGGGGTCCCCCTAGCAAAGACCCCTAGAAGCACCAAACAACTCAGTATGATCTCCATTAATTAGCATAGAGAAGGAGGTAGACGTAATACAACTCATAACCCATTGGGTCCATTCATCAGCAAAGCCAAAACCCCTAAGGATCTTTTGGAGGAAGGACCAACAAACTCTATCATAAGCCTTAGCCATATCCAGCTTAATAAACATAGCTTTTTCCTTGGAGGTTTTCATAGAATGAATGGTATCAAAAGCAATGACCATGCCATCCAATATTTGGTGACCTTTCATGAACCCGCTCTGCTCCTTAGAGATGACATCCCCTAGCCAATTCTTCAACCTTTCCGCTATCAACTTAGAGATGATCTTATAAATCACATTACAGAGAGAGATAGGGTGGAACTGGCCTAACCGGTCAGCCCCATCACACTTAGGGATTAGTGTGATGAAAGTCACATTCAAAGTCTGAAGCATCTTCTTATTCCTCTAGGACTCTTGGACCACTTCCTATAAGTCCAATTTGATAATATCTCAGAAATATTGAAAGAAATCAACCAAGAAACCATCCAGTCCAGGATATTTTCACTTCCTCATGTGAAAAAGAATCCTCTCAATTTCTTCCAGCAAAATAGGACCCATAAGCTGCTCATTCATCTCCCTAGTAACTAGAGAAGGAATGCAAGCAAGAACCTAATTCTCCTCTTCCGATTCCCCCTGAGTATCCTCACTAAAGAGGGACCGAAAATACTGTAAAGACTCCTTAGAAATCTCCTGCAAGGATAAACACTTCTCACCTCTATCATTGACCAAAACATGAATGGAATTGCCATGTCTTCTTTCTTTCACTGAATTGAAGAAGAATGCAATATTCTTGTCTCCCACTTGAAGCCAATCAATCCGAGCTCTCCTTTTCTAGTATATTTCCTCCCTAAGCTCCCATTCCTCTAAAGCCTTGACTTCCCTATCTTCCTCCCTAATCAAGGCTTCAGACAAACCATGCTCTCTAATTTCACTGGTAATGCCATTCAACACTATTTGAGCAACTATCTTAGCATGAAAAATATTCCTGAAACACTAGCGGTTCCACCATTTAAGCTGAAACTTAACAAATTGCAACTACTTGGAAAAAGTGTACATAGCAGTGCCAAAGGCTGGCCTCCCTTTCCTCCACCACTCTGCAACATGATTCTACAAAGAAGGATCTCATAACCACATAAGCTGGAATTTGAATAAAGGGGATCAAGCGACCCAAGCAGAAGAAGATACCAACTTAATGGGCCAGTGGTTCGACCCTCTCCAGTCAAGAATCTCAGAACATGTTGACCACCCCCCACCAGCCCAAAAACTAGAAACCAAAAAGTGATCCAGCCTCTCCGCAATCCAATACTCCCCTACCCTCCTGTTGTTCCAAGTGAACAAACCATTACCAGGCTTAATGTCAACAAGATGCAAATATGATATACTATCCTGAAGAAGGAAAGAAGAAGGTTTCAATCGCATAACACCACCCTTCTTCTCACTCAATTCTAAGATGGCATTGAAATCACCTGTCATAATCCAAGGATGAAAAGGGAATAACCTTCACATAAAAGAAATATGAGACCATAAATTCTTCTTACCCTGAAGATTAGTGGGGGCATAAATGTTAGTAAACAAGATATATTCCCCGGTCTCAAGACTAGAGGCAACCCCGAATAAAGAAAATCTAGAGGCAACCCACCAAATAGGACAAATCCTCAAGGGGTTCCAAAGACAGGCGACCACTCTAGAGGAGCCAACTGCCCCAATACACTAACACTGGCTTCTCCCCCATAGTTTTGGCACCAAATCCAACATACTTTCCATAGAAAGTTTAGTTTCCTACAAGAAAAGGACATCAGAAGAATGACTCATTATCAACTCCTGAATAGATTTTTGTCTAGGGCCATTGTTCAATCCCCTCACATTCCATGATAGCACAATCATTTCAGGGGATTGGAAAAATGAGAATCCAGAGTCTTAACTAACCCTGACTCAACCAAATTCTCCCCCATCAATTTGATCTTATCCAAATCCTTCTTTCTACCAACCTTTGAAGTCTTCTTCATTGCTCCTTTCTTAATGTCCTTCTGATGAAGACCCAAATGTAAGGAGATCTTGTTACTTTTGACCCTGCAAGTTCCAATTTATGAGCTGCATGAGAACCATCCCCCCAAGCCAACTTCACTTCAGCTCTAGAAATGGTCCCCAACTAAGCCACTACTGGCTGATCCATCTCCATTTGCTGACTCCCAACTACTTGCAAAGCCTGGGTAGAGTCCCAATTCACACTATCAGGGACCACCCCTGATGCACCCTGATCCAAAGAAATTAACCCCGGGTTCACCTCCTATTGGTTAAGGTCGTCCAAGGATTCAAATCTATTAAAGGTATCCTCCTCCCGTCTCTCCTTTAGGGACCTCTTTTGTCCCCGATTCTTGTTCTTTGTCTTAACTCAGACAAAACCATCAGCACCCACTACTTCATCAGACATGGTACCTTTTCCCTTGTCATCCCTGTCTATGTTACGGGTCGGTTGTTGAGATTGGTGCACCACTGGTTTATACCTAGCACACTTGCATTGTAAATGACCATACTCATGACACAGATGGCACCAAAATGGTAAAGTCTCATAATCCAACTGTTGAACCCAAGAATAAGAGCCCACGCACATATCCATAGCATCTTGCAAGGGCTTACTAAGATCAATTTCAACACAGATACAAGCGAAAGTCATTACCTTTATCCCCAAGGTTTGCGTTGAGGATCCAACTGGCCTCCCAAGGACTGAAGCAAGCATCCACAACACATCCTCCCAGCAACATTCCACCAGAAAACATAGTAAACAAACCCACACCAGGACCCTATTCGGGAGCTCCTTTGAAGGGTTAAACCTTGCATGCCAAGGTTTGATGAACAACCCCACCTGGTTGTAAAAATATGGGCCTCCTTCAAAAACCCTATTGTGATCCTCCATGCAGTTGAATGTAACCATGAAGTACTTATTTGCCAGCAGCATAATCTCCATCTCCCCTTCCGGTTCCCAAGTCCTCTGAGCTGAGTTCTCCAAAAACTACAGAGAAACCCTCATGCCCAAAAACTTGCAATATAACGAGTGTTTTAAAAAGTATTCAACATCTTTAGCTATCATCTTCGGAGGAATAACCAACCTCGGCCTCTCACTGCACCTCTCCAGACAGCCATTAATCTTCGTAATCTGAGAGCCACAGCACTACCAAACCCCAAATCTGAGACAAAAAGATTATTATCAAAGGTCTTGAGACTTTGGGATGGGGATTTTGAACCCACAACAACATGAAAATCCATGTCAGGAGACACCTTCGAGGCCTCTCCACCAATACTAGACATAGAACCTCACGAAAAGCCCACACCCTGAAAAGAGATGAGCAAGGGCTCCACACACCCCCCCCCTTCTGAGCTCCACCACAGGGCAGATCGGACCACAACCCCCTTCTCTGTAGGCAATCTATGAATCCGTAGGGAACCCTGAGCCCCTACTGCACGCAGCACCAACCCACCTCCCGCAGGCCACCGATCCTCCACCAACACCTGCAACCCTGAAATCAACTTCTCCCCTCCCTACACAAACACTCACCACCCTCCCACCAATGCACCAGCAAGCAAAAACTTCTCATGAGCTAGGGCTTTGATGCCCTAGCCCGAGCTCTGCAGCCCTCCTTCATGCACGGCTCCATCCTCCACATCCAGAAAATTGCGTGGGATTTTAACATCAATTGCATATTTCTATTTTCTAGGCTTTATTTTTCAATTTTTTTATGTTTTTTGATGTTTTTGATTTTTTCAACTTTTTATGTTTTTGATTTTTAGATATTTTTATGATGTTTTTGTTTGATTTTGATTTTTTCAATATTTTTTGGTATTGATGAAACATGACCTTCCATTAATTGATAAAGATAAGACTAACTTGGAAAAAATCCAGCACTCATACTGATTTGTGTCATTTTTATGATTTGTGTGATCATTGATAGGAATGTCTCGTTTCAAAGAGTGAGTACCCTATATAAGACTTATCTCTCTGGTTTTGAGTATACCCTTCCTTGTATAAGACATATTGATGTTTGATAAAGTTTGATCGATAGATTGATTAACAAGACATGTGATCTTACTTCCAGATTGCTTTCTGTCCTTCCCGCTCTTATTAATCACCAACAAAATGGTTTTGTCCCTGGTCGTCAAATTCTTGACTCTATTATTACTGTTCATGAGAACATCCACTCTCTTGTTAAAGCTAAGAAGCGGGGTCTCATCCTTAAGCTTGATCTCTCCAAAGCCTATGATAGGGTTGACTGGTTTTTCCTCTTGAAGGTTCTTAAGTCTTTTGGTTTCTCACCCAAAGTTTTGGATCTCATCACCCAACTTATCACCTCTGCTTCTTTTGTTGTTATTATCAATGGATCACCTTCTCCTTTTTTCCAAGCCTGTAGAGGTCTTAGGCAAGGGGATCCTATTTCCCCCATCCTCTTCATTATTATGGCAGAATATTTTGGAAGGAGTATGGAAAATTTGGTTTTGCAAGGCTCCTTTAAGGGTCTCCACCCCTCCTCTATGGATCTTGTTTGTTCTCATCAGTAATTTGTCGATGATACTATTATCATGGGGGAATCTAGTATTTCTGAAGCTAAAAATTTGAAGAGTACTCTTTGTAAGTTTGCCTCTACTTCGGGTCAGCTTATCAATTGGACAAAAAGTGAAGTTTTTTTCATCAATACCCCAGAGAGAAGACAACAGAGAATCAGTAGAATCTTGGAGTGTAGGATTGTTGACCTTCCTACAAACTACCTTGGTCTCCCTATGGGCACTGCTCCTCCTAACTCCTTCTGGAGTTCTCTTGTAGACAAATTCCAGAAAAAGTTAGCTGGATGGAAAGGAGCCCTCCTAAGTCATGCTGGAAAGCTCCAACTTCTAAAAGCTTCTCTTCTAAGTATTATGATATATGCTCTTAGCCTTTTCAGAATTCCAGTTAAGTATGCTGATGCCATTGAGAAAATCGAAAGAAGATTCCTTTGGTCTAGGGTTGAGGACAAGAAAAGAATGTCCTTGGTGTCTTGGGACTAGGTATGTAAACCGAAGAGCCATGGCAGTTTGGGCCTGAGGAGGATCCGAACCCTAAATGAAGCTCTTCTGTCCAAACAAGTCTGGAGAATGTTTCATCTTGATACTGAATGGTGTAAAATTTGGCAAAGTAAGTACTCTCTTCAGTCCTCTTCCCTTTCTTCTTTTATCAATTCAGAGATTAGTATTAATGGCTCCCACATATGGAATTATGCCTCTAAATGTAAAGAAAGCATAGCTGAAGGAGTGATCTGGAAAGTTGGAAATGGGAGGAAAGTTAAATTTTGGGAGGATCCTTGGCTTTTTGATAAACCTTTGATAGAAATCAATGAATGGGCCCCATATGCCCCCTCTTGTATAAGATCTTTTGGCTCCTTAGTTGCTAAGTACTGGACTGGTAATGAATGGCAAAATATTGAAAGCATCCACCCAAGCCTCTCTAAGCTCAAGATCCATTTGTCTGCGGTTTGGTTGAACAAAGAGGTTGACTCATTGATTTGGAAACATGATCCCAAAGGTACCCTTATTGTTTCCTATATGTATTGTGTTATGTCGCCCGATCCTTTAGGTAATCCCTTCTGGTCTAAAGTCTAGATTAAAGGCCTAACCCCCAAGATCAATTTCTTCTTCTGGACCGTCCTCCATAATAAAATCTTGACCCTTGACAACCTGAAATGCAGAGGCTTTGCTATCCCTAATAGATGTGCTCTATGCCTTCAGGAAGAAGAGTCTATGGACCACCTTGCCATTCACTGCCCCTTCTTAGCCTCAATATGGGAAAGATTTCTCAATAGTTTTAGCATTGCTTGGGTGTTTCCCAACACCATCACAGATTTGTTTTCCTCCTGGAACATAAAATGGACTAATTGTTTTTTGAGATCTTTGTGGCAGCTCTTGCTTCCTCACATCCTATGGGAACTATGGAAAGAAAGAAATAATCGAATCTTCATGGATATTTCCCTCAATCAGGATATTGTGTTCCATAAAATCCAATGGGCAATTCAGGAAAATATAGAGATCATTGAGGGTCCTTGTTTTCCGAACAATACATTGGAAGCAAATATTTTAAGGGTGTGGAATATGAAGAGCACCGACAATCCAAACCTCACTCATAACAAAAGGCTTGAAGTTAAATGGCAAACCCCCCCTCATGGTTGGTTCAAAGTTAATTTTGGCAGTGCTGCCAAAGGTAACCTGGGTCCTTCAGGTTGTGGAGCTGTTCTAAGAGATGACAAAGGAATGTGTAAGGAAATGGTCATTGTCCCTATTGGAATTCAAACTAATCATAAAGCCAAAGAAATGGCTGCCCTCCAAGGTATCCTCCTAGCTAAAAAATGGAATTTTCCCCACCTTTGGATTGAAGGGGACTCAAACAATATTATTAACTGTCTTAAGGGGGTCTCAAAACCTTGATGGTCAATCAACAACATTATCATCTCTGCTAGAGACCTTATTAGCACCTTTAAAAAAAGCTACATATCCCACATTTACCGGGAGGCCAATGGCTCTACTGATTGGGCTGCCACTATGGCGGTTAACAAGGAAGAAACTACCACATGGACAGGAGAACAAGGACTCCCCGAAGATGTCAGGCAAATCATTTGCTATGATCATTATAGAAGTACTCCCAAGATACTTGATGGACAGGATAATTATGAAAAGAACTAACTTGAGTACTTCGAGTCATTATAATAATCAGAGACTCATTTATTATATTACCAATGCCATAAGTTCCCATTCTTTCTAGGTGACTTTGATAGTTCTGAAAAGCTCACCAACTAATCTGGTCTGCAAGTTTCAAAATTTGGTGTTGAACGGTGATAATATGGGTGGTAATAGGAGGCGATATGAACCAAGTAGTTGTAAAGAATGGAAACAGAAGGAGGAAGTTTGGGGTATTCTGCAGAAGGGTGGCTTCTCGAAATTCATGGAGAGACTCCACGGTCATGGTGGTATGATCACCAGTTTTTTCTATAAAAATTGGAAGAAGGGCATGCTGAAAATGGGAAACTAAACTGTAGAAATCGATGAAGATTTAATTGCTTAAGCTACAGGCCTCACAAGAGAAGGGTGCAACTTCTACAAGGATAGGAAAGTCAGTAGGGAAGTTATTGAAAGATACTCGGACACCGAGAAAGAGAAGAAACGACTGGTAAAGTTGAGCAAAACCTACTACCCGCACAAGGCTTTTTCCAAACCCTAGTGGGAAGTCCTCTTTGTTTTAATGCGATACATCACTCTAGATGGTAGGCTGACTAAAGTTTATGGTTATCACTTTGTTCTACTGAATCACTTTAGGCACAATGATAAGGTTAACTTCCCTTATTTTCTGCTCTGCTTGATGAATGCATCCCTCAAGGCCAACAAAGAGAACCTATGGGGCGATACAGCCATGCACCAAGGCTTTATGGTTCTAATCTATGACCATCTTAAGGCCAACCAAATTGATCGGATGCAACCCTCTATGGATTCTAAGGATGAGGGGTCTGACCCTGCCTTCTTAGAGGAAGAGGAGTCTGAAAGTGACCCTTTGACTAATACTGAGGACAACATGGATGTCTCAGATTATGAAAGTGGGAAGCAGAGGAAATACGTCAAAACCAAACCCTCATCCTCTAAGGGCAAAAATCCTAAAGGTAGACCCCTAATTAGCATTTCTTCAGAAGAAGAGACTTTGGATGACTCTAAGGAGGAATACCCTCAAGGGTGGTTGAAGAAGAAGACTAAAGCTCACACCCAAGCAAGGAAAATGAACAAGAAGAAAGAGGACACTGTTAAGGAACCGGAAGCCCACAAGTAGGTAAGGGCCCTGGAAGATGATCAGAATCTAGAAAAGGAGACCATGGATGAAGTTCTTAGGTCTATTGACACAACCATCCAACACACCCCTAAAGAGGAAAAGGCAACCCCTAGAAAAGTTGACCACCACTCTAACCCTCCCCCCGAGGGTCTGCAAGGTTTCATGGAAACTATGGAGTGGCTCATCAATGGTTACAAGAAAGTTGTGGATGAAAATAAAAAACTCTGTAGAATCTTGATCTTGGAAGCCATCAATACAGGGGAAGGGAAGACCATGGAAAACTTTATAAAGGACCTAAAAAGTACCATCGCCAAAGCTGAAGACATAAGAGATGCTTTCAACCCCAGGTTCGAAAAAATTGAGAAGGATTTGCTAGAAAGAAAGAATTTTGCTGACACTAACGACCACACTCTCACAGAAACTATCAGCAAAATTGGTAAAATTGAGGAGTGCCTGAAGAACATTGCTGAACAGAGCCTTAGCATCCTGAAGATTTCAGCCAACAACACCAACACTCTCATCAGTAAACTGGATGATGAAAAGGAAATCCTGGACATTGACCCAGAAACAGAAGGAACAAGGGAAGCTCAAGGCCCCAGAACCTGCACCAGAGGCAAAAAGAAGGACAAAAAACCTAACAAGGATCTGGAAGACCTTAAAGCTATCGGGGCTTCTTACGACGAGCTGGTGACAAAGGCAGAGGACTTGTTGAAGAAAATTTCTATGTAGTGCCTTCTTAGTTTCTTTGTTGTTGTTAGTTTTTCTATCCTTTATGTTCACTGGCTTTTTGCCAGTCTTTTTGTATGTGGCTCTTAAGCTCTGATCTTTTTGGTGTCTTTTCTTAATATCTTATGTAAAGGTTCCAGGTCCTGAAAACCTGCTTTTTTAATTAATCAAAACAAGACATTTGATCAATTTGATTGTAGACTTTGAGATTTTGTCTATTATTGATTTGATTTGATGGATGGTCCATGCTTTCTTTCTTTGATTTTCAGATTTGTTGTTTAATTTTCAATTTTTATGGCTTTTTTCAAGACATTTTGTGATTTTTTTAATTTTTTCATGACATTTTTTATTTTTAGAGATTTTATGCCCCCAATATGTAGACCTATGATGACATCATGATTTTAGGTGATGCGTATGGAGACAATGAATTTTTGATATGAGTTATGCTAATGCAGGATGCATGACAAAAATGCAATTCCTATTCGAACAAGGATGAGTGTGTGTGTCTTTCATTCTGAAATGCACTAATTGGATTAAAGGTGCAAAATGTTTCAGAAATAGGAGTTCAATTCATTCTTAAAAGACTTAGACCATCCAACCTAACACACTATGTAACCAAGATTTATGAATGGAGGCGCGGAAAACTTCTCCATCAATTCTTGAAAGTTTGATCTTCTTTTACCCGTGTGTGCGCTTTTGAGTTTATTCTGACTCTTATAACCATCAAAGACCCTTGGAATCCTATGTGGCTAGCTACGTGAGTTATTTAGACTTCAAAATAATCCTGGATAGAGCCTCACTGCCAACAGGATTTTAGGGCTCCGACGAGGTTATACACTGTAATCTCTTGAATATTGTTCCATTGCTAGCAGGCATCCATAGCCTTGATGGAGTTATTCGCATGTTCCCATAGTCAAGTTTTTCATTGCACTTGTATGCATGATATTTCAGTTATATATCTTTTTTCTTTTTTCTTTTATTTTCTTTCCTTGACTTGTAAGTAATGAAACCTACTTGGGTATGACAATTACAGTGGGACCGAAGCAAAATATTAGATTTTTCACTAGCCACATGACCAACTAGGTATGTGTAATGACTTAGAACTTTTGATTAATGTGTGAGATATAGCAATTGATAGATTTTGGGTAACAAGACTTGATAGTGAAACTTCTACCCAACCAAGGATAAAGCTTACTCACAAGGTGACTTTGAAGATGAATGACTAAAGGCCTCCTAAAGACTTCATGAACAAGTATCTAGGAAATGAGACAACCTTCGTTCCTTTTAGTGCATACAAGTGAATGACTCAAACAATCATCATGTTTTTATTGATGCAATTATATGAGAAAGCAATAATGGTATGAAACTACATGTTGTGAAATGGTGATATGCAAGCAACTATGATGTACTCTAAAATGAAGATATGCAATGTAGTAAAGAAATATGCAAATGCAATACTAAAAATTGAAATGAACCCACCCTTAGATGTAATATCTTTTTAGGTGCATGTTGTTATTGAGTTGGTATGAACTTTGTGTAGATAATTCATTGGTCTTTGTTTGAAGAGTTGGATGAACCTGTCTTTTTCAATAGTATATTCAGCTAGGAGTCTTTCATGTACAATTTCTGGTATAGCCTCCTTATTTTCAAACCAATTCGTCTGTGGTAAATCTTCTTGCCCCCAGTATTTCAAGTGTGGGTGTATGAGGAAAATAGATTTTGGTTTTGAAGTTGTGACATGAGTGGGTGCTATGCATATTTCTATTGATGCACTTGAAGGGGATGATGAAGCCAACCAGGTTTGATCTCATTATCTAGTGTTATGTTTGTGTTTGAAGAGGATGATGGAATAATTTGGTTGTTGATTTCAACAGTCAGTGCTATGCTTGTTTTTGTCACCACATTGGCATTTTATGATGGCGCACATACAATTATTGACAAGTTGTCATGTGTAGTATGATCTGGATTGGTGATTTCATTAATAAGGGGTTCATGAATAACTTGTGTATTGGAATCATGAGGGAGACTAGGAGAAATGATAATGGGATCCTATTTAGGAGGTAGATGTTGGATGGTACTTGAAAGGACACTTTGTTATTGAGTCAAATGGGTATCATTATGAGTGGAATAGAAGAGAATGAGGGGATTGTCATAGGATTCTCGGTCGGTAGGATCTTGATCAAAAAGTGGGTAGGATGAAAAGGTTTCTTCTTGATCTTGATTTTTTTTAGGACTCATTTCTTTTGATTTTGGATATTCATGAGAGATTCTTGGAAGGTTTCAACCTTTTGACTTGATGAGAAATGATTTTGAATGAGACTCTTTGAATCATGACTTAGATTAGATTGGATTTGTGATATGGATACCCCTTGGGGGATTGTGTTATTGGATAGGAATGGTGTGGATTGGTCTTGTGTGACTTCAGGGGATGATGAAATGGAGGATAGACATGATTGATTTGGACTTTGGTTGAAAGGGATTTGGTTTGGGTTCAAAGATTTTTAGTTTTGATTTGTGTTGAAAGAGGTTAGATTTTGGTTGAAAAAGGTTTGGTTTGGGTTGATAGACTTTTGATTTTGGTTGAAAGGAGTTTGAATGTTGGGTTGATGTGATTGGTATGATTGATATGTTGGGTTGAAAGAAATTTTACATGACTCTAATGTTGGTTGAACTGAGGTAGGAATGATTTTGTTGAAGAATGAAGGTTGGCATGTTTGAATGGTCTCACAAGAAAAAGAAGGTTGGCTTGATAATGATTCCCTCGTGTTTATCACTTCTCTCATCATATTTTCTAGCCACCCCCTATGGTTGCTAGGGATGGTCATGTCTCTCATTTTTTGTTGTAAAGTATTGATTTGTTGAGTTAAGATTTCAATGGATGGCGATGGAATAGGAATAGAAGGGATGAATTGTTCACCTTCGCTATGAAATGCATAATGCCAGTCCATGATGTTTGCTTGATTGGTTTGGACCTAGGATCACAACATGTAATATGTTTTCTCCATTTCTAGAATGTTGCAATGTTTGATTGATTTGTTGATCTTGACAAGCTTGTTTGTTGCAGGGTTTTAATCTTGTTGATATTGAAACTTGACTTTGTTGAGGGGTTTGATCTTGTTGATGTTGAAACTTGACTTTGTTGAGGGATTTGATCTTGTTATGTTGAAACTTTACTTTGTTGAGGGGTTTGATCTTGTTGAAATTTTGATATTTACAAAGACACAGCAAGCAAAGAAAACAATCTTAAACAAAGAGAGCACTTGTTTGAAGGATTTTTCAAATTCCCATGAATGTTGAGATCTTTTTCAAGACCCCATTTTGTTTTCAATAGCACATCAAGAAAACTCTCCTAATGGTCAAAAGGTCACAAGTATTATCACAGCCTACATCTTGATACTTCGTCAACTCAAACAGTCTTGTCACACCCTAGGATGCACCCATTTTTTTGCCTTTTTCCAGAAATTAGATCAAAGAAGATCACTCCTCAATTGGCCTGTTATCCTGGGAGATATATGGTGAGTGTTGGGGGAATATTCTTCCCCACCCTTGCACTGTGATAATCCAAGTGCCTGGTTATTGAATCAGCTGGGCTTCTAATTTCTAAGGTGTTTAGAAAGGATTTCATTCGAGTGGTCACAATCAGCAGCATTTTACACTCTGTTGAGGCAGATCTCCCAGTCTATAGAGGTTACGCTCTATAGATTTTAACGTAGTGTATAGGCACTAAGGGAGGCATAACGTCATTGTGACAACATGTAACACTCGTCGCATATGATTTTCATCACATATGCATTTTTTTAGAGTGGCTTGGATTACTTGGCTTTAGTCATTGCCACTTAGGTTGTTCCCTCTCACTTGGCCTTATGGGCTACTTGGGAGGCAGGCCTTCTAAAGGTGTTATCCTAATGCAAAAAATGAAATAAAGCATGAAAAGGTGGGTTTGTCTTTTTGATCACCCAAAAAAGGGAAGCGCATATACCTATCATCTTGAAGACATGAAGAACAAGAATTCCTTGTAAACCTTCATTGCAATGTTCTCTAAACTATTAGAGATGTTGCTACAAAAAGGCATGGGGTTCATTTTAACCATCATAGCAATGATGAAAGTTGTATTGTTCTTTTAACAGCACCAAAGAAATTTTATACTCTAACCCTGCAGAGAAAATAATGTTAGTAGACATATGATGCGCTATCCAGCCTAATTTTCTCAGTTACAGAGCTCTGTCTTTTCACAAATAGAGAGAAATCCTGATAAAAACCAGAACTAAATAAACACAGAATGCAAAAAACCTAAACTGGCAATTGCAAACTAACTACTAAGTGATTGTGAACTGATATCTAATCAATTATAAACTGATATGCTATCAGTTGTGAATTACTATGATACCAATTGTGAATCTATGTCTAAGCAATTGCGTACCAATATCAAGTCAATTTCTCATCAATTAAATGCAAAAAAACAAAAAACAAAATTATAATTTTTAAATAAACAATAGCAAAAGACAGAAGATAGAGATTTTATTCTGCAATGATGTTATCCCAAATCACACAAGCCATCACATCAATGTCGTCATAAAATTTGTATTTGGCAATGAATTGGTGGATGCTTCTATGGTATTGGGCGATTTCTTCTTTTTCTTCAATTCTGCGAAGCTCTCTTTCTGCTTTTAAGAGTCTTTACTATGCTCTTTGTTCTCTCCTATGTTGTCTTTCCCTCCTTGCACCTAAGATTTTGAAGGTTACCTTTCCTACCATTGGATTAGACACATTTTATGCAAAAAATGAAATTTTCTAGAATTGAAAGATTTTTATGGGTTAGGTGCACAAGATCAACTAATTAAGAAATGACAAATAAAAAAATTATTTTTTTTCCTTTTTTGAGAAATTGCGGAGCATTTTAGCTATTGCGGTGGATTTTACTATCAATTGCAACGGATTTTAATGGCAATTGCAGATAAATATTTGCAATTGCAATTTTTTGTCTGATAAATTATGGATTTTGTTTTTCTGTGCACGTACGAATCTGCAAAACCTATTAAAACAATAGAGGAAGGTTATATCTACTTCACGTCGGGTTCACCATTGTTCTCATGTTTGAAATCATCAAAATACAAGCTAATTAGACTGAAAGAATGAATCACAAAATCATTAACTAATTAAACTGATTTTAAACACAATACAATGAAATAAATGATAGAAATAGAAAGATTAAACTAAATTAAAACTCCCTATTCTCCACTTGTGCTTCCATTGTTCTCTCCATTATTGTTGGTGTAGGTGGCTCTTAGGAATTGCATTGATTTCCTGCATAAGATGGATAATAACTTTGAAGACCATGATTCTCTATTCGGTTATTCTAGCTTGAATTGAGAAAAGAGGTTGAATTTATAGATTTTCAACACAAAGGAGGTGAGAATTTGAACTCAAGTGTTGATTGATAGATAACCGAAATTGATTGATCTGTTAACTCATTAGATTGATCTATTAACAAAATTGATTGAGGAATCAACTGAATTGATTAACTAGTAGACTGAATAGACTAGCTAGTTGACTAAGTTGATGAATCAGATGACTGAAATGATAGGAGAGATAAGTGGATTAATTGACGAGTAAGAAAAGGTGATTGAGAGTTAAAAAGGGTGATTGATGAGCTAACTGAGTTAACTAATTAGATAATTGATTTGATCAATCAGTTTTGATTTTAGCATGTGTTGTAGGATTTTGAAATTGAATTTGATTTTCATTTTCAATTTGGATTTGAATTTGGACTTTCGAATGATGAAATGCACATGAAATTAACTGAAATTCAGATTTAATGAAATATGAATTTGGAAGAAAATCATGAAATTAACTGAAATTCAGATTTGGTGAAATGTTAATTTGGAAGAAATGAAATTAATTGGAATTAGGTGAATTTTGAATTTGGGGATTTGGAAGCATAATTAATTAATTTAAATAATTTAAATAAAATTATTTAAACATTAGAAAAGAGCTTAATTAAATAATAAAGATTATTTACCTAAAAAATAAGCCTGAATACAATATGGCTCTACAAGTGAAATATCGTCGCAATGCTTATGTGACTCCTAACTTGCTGTCGAGACCACCATTTGGAAACTATCTGGGCTTTGTGAATCATTTCTATGTTCTTGCTAACAATCACCAGGCTGATGGCCCCATCGCTAATGCAGCAAAAACTCAAGAACAACAAGCCTTCTTCATGAAAACCAAATATGCGATGAAAAAGATGGGAAGGGCTCCCCCTCCTCCCCTTGTTGGTAACGACCGGAAATGGCAAAAGGCTAGATGCAGACAACCCAAACCAGCTAGTGTGGTGAACCATCAGCCAATATGCCATGTCCGACGTCCTCAGCATTATTTGGAGGAGGGTTTTTTAAAACCTACCCATATAGACAGAACCATTAATCGGGATATCAATCTCCGATGGAATTTTTCTGCAAAAATTTCGAGGGGAAAGGAAACCCTTGTTTGTCATTCCATGCAGCACCATCAGAATTCAACTGTGGACAAGCATTTTAAGGGTGACCTATCGAAGCATCCATTAGCCACTGAGAAAGGGCCAGTGTTAGAAATCAGCAATCAAACCCTAACAAAGTATCTAAAGCATTATAAAGAACTCGTCATCTTTGCCCGATGGGAAGGTATTGGTATTCTGATCGAACAAATCGTTGATTGGTTAACAACATCCTTTCAGGGCCAGGTAAGTATCAACTTCCTCCCTGGCAATTTCCTGGCAATAGAATGTAGCAACCCAGTATTGAGAAATAGGCTTCTGAATGGGGATATCTTAACATACAAGGGTTTTAGCTTAGAATGTTGGGAATGGCAACTCCTTTTTTATCCATCCCATTTAAAGCCTTTTATGGTAAATAGAGCAATATCAATTGAGAATTTACCAGTAGAACTTCGTAATATAGAAATCTTAAAAATGATAGGCAATAAGATAGGGAAATTCGTATGTGTCAAAAAAACCCCACTTAAATTCTCAAACCATGTTCTCATGGTGAACATGGATATCAATATCAAAACTTTAGAAAACATAGTGTTAAAAATCAATAACCACATTTTGACCTTCGAACTATCCTTTTATGAGGGCCCCATCGGAGAAGATATCCCCAGGGAATCTTCTCCTATGGTGTCACGCCTTAGGATAAATCATAATAACAAGGGAATCTCACTTAAATTTATGGAAGGAACTGGGGGTTTCACTTTGGAGGGCTTTGAATCTATAAAGATAGAATCCAAGCCTCAAGCCTTTGCTTTGGAATTGGCAGTGGATCATTGCTTTAAGTCCCCATCTAAGGACTCCCTAATCAAGATAACAAGCTCCTCCCCCCTCCCATCTTTGGAAATTGGCATGACAACAATAGTAGATCCCGGGAACAAGGATCAGGATTTAGAAGAAGGGGAGATTAGAGAGCCTCCTATGCTGAAGGATCAGCCATTTATTGAGGATAATGCCATCTCTGGATTAAGCAGAGACCCAGGGATGATGAGCCTTCTAAGGTTTTCAACAGAAGTTAATTTATCCCTCTCTAAGAAATCATTGGTGAAGGAAAGTTGTCCCCCTGCTTTGGATAATGGTTCTAGGAATGATCAATCAACTCATGTCATAGATATGAAGGATAGTGGGGGGCTAGAGGAATCTTCTCTTCCCCTGAAGAATAATTGTCTGGCAGATGCAGAGGCAGAAAAAGAACAAGTAGCAAGGGAGATCAATATTATTGCCAACTATATTGGGGAAGAAGTAGTTAATGACCTAATGGAACAATTTGTTGATGAGGTTTGTGATTCCAAAGAATTGGTTAGACAAAAGGAGCTCTATGTTAAAAATTTAGTGGATAATGCCAGAGTCAATATGGAAACAGATGAACTATTTGTGGCCCTGGATAATCTGGAAAATGAGAACCCAAACATTCTAGGAATTCATAACACAGAAGAGAGAAAAGACTCTCCCGACTGTGCCAAGTCCATCAAAAGAAGGGGTAGAATATTCCTTGCTGAATTAAGAGCCAAGGATGGGGAAGCTAGGGGCTAGCCAAAAATCTCATCTCTATTTAATGTAGGGGAGGGGAAGTTCCTCCCCACAGAACCATGAAAATCATATCGTGGAATGTTAGGGGTATGAATGCCCTTAACAAGAAGCGTATCATAAAGTGTTGTTTATCTGAATCCAAACTAGACATAATTTTAATCCAAGAAACTAAAATGAACTCATCCGAGATTGACCTCTTTGAGAAGAAATTAGGTTTTAGAAAATTAAAGTATTCCCCAGCCATGGGGGCTTCAGGAGGCTTGGCAATCATCTGGGATCCAAGATATTCCTTGTATTCACCATCAGAGATAAAATAGAATTGGATAGGCAGAGAGGTAGCCTACTATAATAATAAGTTAAAATTTAACCTTATCAATGTCTATGGTCCTATTCAGAATAGGGACAAAGCTCAAGTTTGGCTGGAACTTGAGGCCTTCTTAAGAAACAATATGAATGAGATTTGTATCATTGGAGGAGATTTCAATGCCATCACTAAGGCATCAAACAAAATGGGAGGCAGTAACAAGCTACCCCCCACGGCTTTGGACTTCAATAATTGGATCAATAGTAATTCCCTGTTGGAAATTCAGACAGCAGAGAACACCTTTACATGGAACAACAGTTGGAAAGGCTTTAGCAATATTACAGAAAAGCTTGATAGATTTTTCATCCATGGGGAGCTTTCAGAGTTCAATTATACAATGGAAGTGGAGATCCTACCTTTATTTGGTTCTAACCATTACCCACTAAAACTTAGTATTATGATAGAATAAGTACCTAGAAACTGTCGGTTCAAATTTGAAAGCATGTGGTTCAAGGATGATAACATCATCAACCTAATTGAACACTGGTGGAGTGATTCAGTTTTCTCAGGCTTGAAGATGTTTATTGTGGCAAACAAATTGAAGTTAATCAAAAGGAAGCTCTTGGAGTGGAATAGGGAGCACTTCGGTAACATCTTTGACAAGAAACTTTTAATAGAAAAGGACCTCAAGGGTGTTAATACGGAAGTTTTGGATCGGGGGATGAATGAACCTCTCTTCCTTATAGAAAAATTATTACTATCAGAGTATGAAAAGATTCTATCTAAAGAAGAAATCTTTTGGAGACAAAACTCCAGGCAATCTTGGTTGAAAGATGGAGATCGCAACACTAAGTTCTTTCATAATAGTACCAAGCAGAAGATATGGGTAAACCGAATCTCTAACATTAAGAATAGCCATGGAGTCAATCTGGTAGACCCATTACAGGTGGCATCGGAAGTTGTAAGGTTCTTTGAAGGCATCCTAAACAACATTGGTGGCTCCAACCTTTGGGGCCAACATAATATAATTAGCAATATTCCAAAACTCATTAATGAAGATCACAATAGATGCCTGCTTAAGAAATTTTCTAAGGAGGAGGTCAAATCCACCCTCGTGAAGATGAATCCAGATAAGGCTCCAGGCCTAGATGGCTTCCCTACTAGCTTCTTCCAAAAATGTTGGGGATTTATGGGTCTGGAGACCACAGAGGCCTTAGAGGGTGTTAGAAACTCAGGTAAGCTACTTAAGGAGATCAACAATACCTTCTTAGTGCTGATTCCAAAAAAAGAGAAACTAGATAGCTTCAATGATTATAGGCACATAGCCCTATGTAACACCTTTTATAAACTTCTTACCAAAAATTTAGCAACAAGACTTCAGAAACTTCTCCCTATCATCATTAGCGAAGAGAAAATAGAATTTGTGGCTGATAGATCAATCTATGATGGGGTAATAATAGCTGAAGAAGCTATTCACTCGGTCCAACTTAATAATGCACCAAGCATGCTGGTCAAATTAGATATCAGTAAAGCCTATCACAAAGTAGATTGGAGATTTTTATGCAAATGTTTGGAAGCATTTGGCTTTTCCAAATCTTGGATCAACCTTATTTTTGAATGCATTTCCACTCCTAAATTCTCTGTCATGATCAATGGCACTCCTGAAGGTTTTTTTATTAGATCTAGGGGACTAAGGCAGCGAGACCCTATGTCTCCTTTCCTCTTCATCATTATGGCAAAGGCTCTAGGGAGGTTTATCTCAAAGGCCAGAGAGGAGGGTGGGATCCTAGGTATTCCCATCACCAGTGGTCTCCCCCCCATCACCCACCAGCAATTTGTAGATGATACAATGCTTTTTGGGCAAGGTGACATTAGGGAAGCAAGGGCCTTCAAAGGTATCCTCAAATCCTACATGGTAGCATCGGTTCAAGAGGTCAATTTGGAAAAATCGGTTGTGTTTATGTTCAATATAGATCCCACATCTGAGGATGAGATTTGTAAAGTCTTGGAGATCAAGCCTGGTCTCCTCCCCTGCAAATATCTAGGCATCCCTTTGGACAAAGGAAGTAGGTCATCAAAGTCTTGGGACCACTTGGTGGAAAAAATCAAGTTGAGGATTAACACTTGGAAAGGAAGATGATTGTCCTCTGCAGGCAAGGAAACCTTGGTCAAATCAGTTTTGGCAGCTATGCCCATTTACCAACTTTCCTGTCAAAATTTATCGTCAAAAAAATGGGATGAACTTAATAAACACCTTAGGACATTTTTTTGGCAAGGTGCCAATGAAGACAAGAAATTATCACTCCTATCTCGGGATAAGGTTTGTAGACCAAAAGAAGAAGGAGGTGCCGG